>NW_008481853.1:344528-395019 GCF_000524495.1 Plasmodium inui San Antonio 1 | reverse complement strand
TCATTTGGGATGATTCTTCTCCCTCTTAAAAACTTGTATGATGTAATTATCAGATTTGTGAAATTTGTTATCCTCTACTATGCTCATTAAGTGATTGTTTATCTGAAAAGAAGAAAAAAAAAGGGGGGGAAGTGGAAAAGATCAAATGGATACATATGTACAGGTGTGGGGCGATAGTTTCATATACGGGGGTATCCACAGACATTATTTTCGTAGTCGCTGGAAAAAAGCGTGACAGTGTAAACAGGCACAAATGGCGAGTTGAAGAAAAGCGCCAAGGGACTCAAACAAGGTTGTGCACATATGAAGGGGCGTAAGCAATATAACATATAATCCGGTGCGAAGATGAGTAGCTAACAAATAAAGTCACTTCAATTTTGAATAGAATAAGACAAAAGGGAGCTTATGCGTATCCCTGCCTTTTCTCTAAACGGCTGCCCCATTTGTGTGCATAAACACAGTTGTTGTGATCCCTTCATGTGCATAAACACGGTTGTTGTGATCCCTTCATGTGCATAAACACGGTTGTTGTGATCCCTTCATGTGCATAAATTTAATTGTAAAAAGAAGGGAAGGCGTTGAAAGATTGTCACAGTGCAAGCTGCATATAGGGCTATGAATCATTAATCTCGCAATCATTTCGATAGTATCCAGCACGCGCATGCATAACTCCGATGAGTGGAGGCATTTGTCGACATGCCAGTTCGCTCCCTTCCATTACGTACGTCTTCATTTGTGGGTAATAATACGGGTTTACTCAGCGAGGAATCCAGCTGGAACCACATCCCTGTCGTGGGGAAAGATGGGTGGAGGAGACGGCCGAAATGTAACTGTGCCAAAAGTTCGCATTCATCCGAGAGGCACACATATGCGTGTATTCATGTGGATACGCATTTGCACGTAACGTGTCACATCGCATAGGGCGCTCTTTCAGTTCCGAAATAAAGAGACACCTGAAATTTTCCTTATCGTGTAAAAATGCCGGTGCTGGTAGAAATCGAAAAGATTCACCCGAACGATGTTCACCACGAATGCGATTAAATTTTTGTCATTTAACTGGTTGGTATCGAACAGTGTAGGACAGCCACTGCCTTTGTTGTTATTTATTTTGCGAAATATCTCCTTGTTGTCAACCCAGTGGAGCTCAATGTTGTGCTTGTTCATGAAGAAGTACAAGATGCTTATGTTAAAATTTCCAAAGTAGTGGAAGCCTCTCTTAATGTACGCGAGGACGTTATTGCACTTTAATCCTTCCTTCGCTCTTAAATCGGCGAGCTCCCTACTGCCACGGTTACCATCTCCGTCGGGGGTGTAACAATTTTTGCTATTCTGATCAGTGTGGCCCCTCGGGTCAACATCTCCCTCGTCATTGCTTAACGTGCCGATCCCCACAAAGCCATTATCCAGTATACTTTCAGCGTCTTTAAAATCGTCGGGGGAATATACATGTGCCTGTAAAATATTGTTCGCAGTGTGAAGCAAGCAATACAATTTGCTTTGCTTCTCAAAGTACACGTTTATTAACCCTCTTTCCGTTTCAATTGCGTGTGTTTCATAGTGGCACATTTTGGCAAGCACGGATTGTTCAAGTGCGAATTGGCACTTTGCTGTTTCGGAATGGAGAGCTAAATTGGCATATTCCTACGCGTCATCGATGCGTGTGAAATGGGAGCACATAGGAATTTTTTTTTTTATTTTTTAAATCATGATAGATATCCAAGATAGCCTTCATAAAAGTTTCATCATATGGAATGGTTTCCCCTCAAAGTAGTGCGAAGAGGCAAAAAGCCTGATGGTATGCGCACCTCTGCCTCTGCAATACAGTTATGTGTTCCTTTCCCCATTTTTTTCACTCCAAATTGTGGAGGAACGGGCATTTTCCGCCCAACCAGGTATATACTGAACATGTAACGTGTGATGGATCGGACGCGTGATTTTTCCATCGCAGTGAAATATGGCCCATCGAAACGGAAGAAACAACACGCAGACATCTTCACAAACGTGTTCACGTGGCTACACATTTCCCAATCGTTTCGCATACCTTGGTAGATCAACGGTGGGGCCTTCCAAAAAGGGAACTTCTGAGGAGTCCCACTCCTAACCAGTCAGGAGAGAAACCACTTGCGCAAAAAGAAGAAAAAAAAAAAAGGCGTTAATTCTTTGTTGTTTTGGGAACATACACAAATCCGTAATACGTGAGGGCTACAATTGACAAAGTAGTGAAGAGAAAAGTGGAAAAAAATTTACACGAAGTAAAGATAAACATAAAAAGGAGTAGTAAAAAAAATAAAACAAAAAAACAAACCAGGAGGTACAAAAATATGTTGTTTAATAAGAAAATTGGAGAAAAGTTTTTAAAAAAATTCGACCCGTTCGATGTAAAAGTTGGGAAGTATTCCTTCCTTTTGTGGGAACAGCCGCAAGGGTCTTTTTCCCCCAAATTTAGTGTCATGTTGCTGGTAGTGACGCTTTTCTTTTCAACGTCTTTCGTGCGATAATTCTGTGAGGTCATTATAGGTATACTCTTAGCGGCGTCGGATTGTTCTATGTTGTCACCATCACGATTTGGTTGATCCGTTGCGTAGGTATTGTTGGGTCCCTTTTTCCCCATCGCTAAGTTTTCGTCTTCTTTTTCGTTTTCTTTTTCACTGGAAGGAAAAAACTTAGAGCACAGTAATTTCTCCCTCTTGGTATAACTGACAATTTTGCTCTTCAGAGTCAGTATCGACTTTTTCACGTCATTGTCTGTGGGGTTCATTTCGAGCGCCTTTAAGAATTCCTCCTTCGCTTCACTATACATATCCAGGCTCATGTAGGCATGCCCCTTTCGGTAGTGCGCCTTGGCGTTGTTCTTGTCTAGGTTGAGAACCTGCGCGGTGGGAGGAATAAGGAGAAGACGACAAATGTAGGAAGTGGCGTGCGAGAAGAACCACGCAACGAAATGGGATTCAAAGAAGGAAAACTCTCCACAAACGCTCCAAAATAGCTTCATAGACGCTTCATAAACGATCCAAGGCACACTCTGCACGTACCGTGGAGCATTCACTGATGCACTCGTGATAGTTGGACATGTGAAACTTCGTTGTGGCAAGGTTCAAATGTAAGTTAATTTCGAGTCTGCTCTGTTCAGCCTGTTCTTGCTCTGAGTCGGGGAAGGAATAATCCAACTGTATTAGCCCCTTTCGAAAGTAAACGCAAGCGAGTTTGTAATTTTTTTCGTAAAACGCTTTCTTCCCCTCTTCATTAAAAGCGTTCGAAGCTTTTATTTTTTCTTTTGATTCTTTCTCATATAGCTGTCTTTCCTTGGAATGGTCATGGGTACATGGGTTCCTACTACTTAGGAAGTGCTGTTTGTTTTCCTGTGCCTTGCTTTTCTTCCTCTGCTCCTGCTGCTGCTCGTGATCCTCCTTCTCCTCGAGTTCCTCATTTTCCTCGATTTCTTTAAGGCAGCTTTCAAACTTTGAATAATCAGAGTTGTACTTGGATGAATTGTTCCTCCATTGACATGTGTTCTTTTTTTTTTCCTTCTTGGGGATCTTCTTCGTGCTATTATCTATTTCTTCTTTTATTTTTAAACAGTCTTTAGCAAAATTGTAAACATCTTCTGATGTTTTTACATTCATTTCAGGTTTTTGCTTGGGAGGTGGAAAATGTGGGGGAATAGAGCCCCGTTCAATTTATATATGAAGGAGAGAAGAGCAGGAGAGTGAGAAAAAAAGCGGCACATTGAAAGTGCTGGGTGCTGCTATTCCATGTGTGTCAAAGTCTTGCGAACACATGGTGTGGTGGGCAGAGAGAGACGTGACAGAAGGGGGTTTTAAACCTGGTTGGGGAAAATTAAACGGGCGGCAAATTCGGTAACGCGGAAAAGAAGAACGAGCAGGGTCTTCACGCCGGTGCGCGCACGGTGGATATGCAAATAAAGTATACATACGCATATGTACATACATAAGCTTCTTTGTGAGTTTTCCTTCTCCTGATTATTTACACTCGCGCGCAATCACCGCAACTCGGTGAAGCGCTGCATACATCCGGATCGTACACCGGGTGAGCGCGGTCGAATGCATGCGTTGCGGGCGTTTGGGTGGCGTCGCATTTTGAAAAAAAAAAAGCAGAAATAGCAAGAAAAAACGACATATAGGGCGCACAAAAAAACAACAAACAGGGCAAAAAAAAAAAAATGACAAACAGGGTGAAAAAAAAAACAACGAACAGTCTAACCATTGCATATTTCAAACGCACAGATAAACGCCCAACAAAGGAAGATCCGAAAATGCAGGAGGAGCTCCAATTTGGTTGTTAAAAGATGCCGCAAAAGGGGGCGAACCAAATCTCCCCTACACCCCCCTGCGCGTATTCAACATTTTTAAGTCCCATGTGATAAGCCTTTTTTTTTTACAGCTTCCACCCACTCGGAATGTATGTATCCCCTCTATGGTCAAGCAAACGCGAAGGAAAAAACGCAACTGTGTTGAGACAGCCCGATGCGCAGTTTATTGTAGCCGCATAGACCTTTATCTTCCCGTTAGGAAAACCCCGGAGAGGAAGAAATACTTACCTGTTGAGGGAAGCCAAAATGTATTTCAATGGCAATGAAAAGGGGATCCACAACAACGGCCTCATTTACACCAGCGTGGAAAAGGTGCACATAACAGATCTCAGAAAAGCTACTACGGAAAATGGACGGCATATAGATTATCTCCACTTTTTAAGCAAAAAAAAACGGCTTAATAAGTTGGAAAGGCTGCTAAACAGCCACGTTATAAACACTCAAGTCGTAGTGACCAATTTTGCAGATGATGCAGAGGAAGTTATAAACTGTGAGTACCTGCACCAAAGTATGTGGAGAAATAAAATGTGTTTCTTTTTAAGGAATGTTTTTTTATCAAGTTTTTTTTCAAGTGAGTACGCCAATAATATTCTTAGGGAGCACCAGCCAAGGGTCATCTCCCTTAACTGCAAATATGACAATAAAATATACATGAGTGGCAGCTCCGTCTACCTGTGCGTTAACTATTTGACCAAGCTGAGGTTGACTTCGCATAGGAATGTGCTCAAGGATAGGTTCAAAGTGAGCAATGTGGTACTACTGGACATCTGTAGCGGGGGAAAGGCGCAAGCAGGAGGGGCTAACAGTGGGGAAGGCGGCAATTCCAAGGCAGGAAATTGGACAACTCCTAACAGGCATGATGCGACGGACGGGCCTTTTCCTGGAGCGGAATCCCCCAGTGGAGACCCCAAATTGAGGGAAAAATATCGCCAATATTTTACAGACATGTACACATACCCTGTCGACTTGATCGGGTTATACAACCATGGAACGGACCACGAGAAATTTCGTAAAAAATTAAAAAATATATTAACCCTTAACGGATCCAAGGATGCCAAAGTTTATGCAATCCCCGTTAAATGGCATGAATGCTTTTACGATGCGAATGGGAGGAACCCAGCTTCCAAAATAGGAAAGGGCGATGGTCCACCTTCCATCCACTGGGTCTCTGTTGACCCGCATCATAACATCCGCAACGACGAAGGGGACAACTTATCTCATGCGTTTAATATGAACAGCGTAGCAGATATTTACAACAGCATTTTTTCTAACTCGTCTGTAAACAAGAAGGGGGCACATGTGAACAGTTTGATAAATATGTACAATATGTACGGGGGGGGGGACGGTGGTCTCGACGTGGTGGTGAGTCCCAAGCATGTCACAGAGAGTGAGCATCGAAGCAGTGAGTGTCGAGATAATGACGGTCGAAACAATGAAGGTCGACAAAGCGGGGGGAAGAACCCCCTAGGAATGACAAACCAATTCAATTACTTGGATATACAGACGAGAGAGAGGATCCGGGAGGTGCACCCTGTGTATGAACTCGATGTAGACTACATAGAAAGGGAGTTCCTTTCCGGCCTCACCCGGGATGGGGAAGTCACCCTCCAAGGGAACAATAGGCATGACGCCCAGCAGAATGACGTTCACCATAGTGTGCGCCGCAACCCGAACAACGTGGTGGATTTGCACGACCTACTAGCGAGAAGTAAAGCCAACAAGAAGAAAAAAAGATACTCCCTTGATGATAAAACATTTTACATTAACTATGACTCGGGAAGCAGCTGTGATGTGAGTTTATCAGGCATCCTTGGCATAAACTGCGGGGCAGCCAATGGTGCATCAAATGGTGCAGCGCCAAAAAGGCAGACCGGTGGAAGCACATTAAACATCTCTACAGATGCGAGGATATTCAAAAATTACTTAAAGGGGGATCACCTGAAGAAGGGGAAAGTTGCCAACGGCGGAGAGGACACTCCGGAGGGGGGCACGAGAAATTCCATCCAAAGCGAAATCGAAAAGAAGCCAAAAAAAACGCCTATTGAGAAGCAGCGAATGGAAAGTAGCTCCGGAAAAAATGACGACGCCGCTGTGGAAGAGGCGAAACTGCGAAAGATCGACAAAGTGCTGGATTTTTTAAAAAGTCATAGGAACCACTATTATAGGGTTAACGAGAGGGTACTACAGAGGGAGTGTCTGTATAACTTCATGAGCTGTGTCTCGAAGGAGGACGAAATGGGAGGTATTCCAAACGGAATTGCAAGGGGGGCCCCAAGTGGGGACCCCCACGAAGCTGCTTCCCATACAAAGAGCAGGCAGGACGCAGTTGCAAACTACCTAGTGGAGTACATAGGGAGAATTCTCCTGGATGTAAAAATAAATCACGAAGAAAACGCACATATGTTTATTAAAAAGGAAAAAAATTTTTACCAAGTACAAAAAATAATTCTTACGAATGGCATAATTAGCAGCTCCTGCATTCGTGATACATGCAACTTCCTGATTGGCCAATTGGTTAACAGGAAAGCCAGAGAAAGACCCAAGCTGTGCTACGTTGTGTCCTTCTGGGGAGAGTACTGCAGCTTTATCCATTTTGATAAGCCCTCTCAGGAGATGTGCAGCCAAACCTGCATGCACCTCTTTTTTTTCTGTTCCCCGGAGACGATATACATAACGCTGTTGAATACCCAAGACCGAGTATTTTGAGTTTTTGGCGATGCGTGTCGGGGGGGTCCAACATCTGCTACGCGCGCCCATTCCCCGCTTTAAAATTTTAGTTGCGCCTGTTTCGCTTCATTTGGAAAATCACCCCTTTGTGAATTCGTGTGGGTGAGTGGCGTATACGTATATATGTGTGTACATACGTGTGTAGGTACACTGTAGATACACGTGGGTTTTTATTTTTTTTTTTAAATTCCCCGGCGTGTGACGCGCCACTTTAACAGTTTTGATTTTTCGTTAAATTTGTGTCGTAAAAAGAAGGGAGAGAGTAGCAGGGGAAAACGAAACATCTCTTTTCGTTTTTTCACGTCGCATTTTATTCTTATATGTCTTTCCTTTTCCCCCCTCGCGCTGCTAATTCTCGCGAACATGGAAGCAACGAATTCGTGTCTGCTCATTTGGAGAAGTGACCTCACGGAGGATACCAGTTCTCAGTTGGCTTAAAGGATCTGACGAGGCGGGTTATCCTCCCCGGAAGTGGCGCTCTCTCAAATAGATGTTCCCCTTTTGGGGGGTTCGAACGTATGACAGTATGGGAACTGCTACATGCAGGGACGTCCCCCCCCCGACACACACTTAGATTAATCCCGCGGGGATGCATAAAAGGGGGAGAAGCAGATGGGCGGTAAAACCTCCAGAGGCACATGGCAAGACTTCCCATCGCCACACTGCCTAGCGTATGTGTTATCCCCCAGCTCTCCCTTTATGAATACTCGGCGAGAGAACCCTCGATCGACTTGGCAAGTGTAACCTTCGTCAAAGGGATTTCCCTTTCGTTCTTCATCATGTACATTTGGAAGCAGCAAGACACGGGACTGTGGTCGCTGGCCATGAGGATGCCTTCAGAGAAGAGAAATTGAAAAAAGGGGGGTTAAGCAGCGCGGTGGCAATTATATAGACTAAAGTCTAGTCTTAATGGAAACGATGACGGCAGACATATGCGCCGCCAATTGGGCCATTACTTTGCTCCTTCGGTAGTGGCGACAGGTAGGAGTTGGGCACGAAGATGAGGCAGCTTCTGGTTTTATGACACGACCATTTGAAGATGCGGTCTGTCCACTGCAGGGTGGGGCGGGTTAGAAGTGACAAGTGACATGTGAGATGTAAGATTTGAGGACAGCGCAAGTGTGCCGATTGTGATAGAGGCGTAAGCGTGCGGACAATACAGGGCAGAGCCTGCAGTCGCTTCGCCCCCATCTGGCCCTCGCCGCAAGCCTTACCGAGGGGATGCGGGACTCCTGCCGGCCCCCCTTGTACCACTTGATGTTGTGGACGAGCTTGTATTCCTTCTGCACCCAGTTGGCATCATCCCGGTTGATAACGGGCCGATTTCCGTTTTTCTTATAAGTGGGGAGAAAGCAGATGGGTAGCTCCTGAAAGCTTATGGACAAATCATATGAGTAGGGAGAGCTCCCCTCATCATATTTTAGGAGCTCCTTCAAATTGTTCGTCTGTAAGCAATGTACCGCTCGATCTAGGCGTATCCCTTGAACCCTAAAGTTGAAATCTCCCATCCAAATGACATGATGAAAAACGTCTTTAAAGTTGGAGGTAACTTTGTTACTGAAATGTTCACTTAGTTTGGTAAGAATGAATTCTCTAGATTTCTGTCTTATCTCCTGATCCTTTGCTGGCATGTGGCAACCGATAAATAAAATGAATTGATTAAAAATGTTAAACAGGATTGATACACACCCTTTGCTATTATTTATCTTGCTAAAGGCGATAGATTTGGAGGCGCATAATTTTACGGGGCCATCTGGATACAACTTTGATGTCCTCACCCAGGCAGCCATCGTGGTGGATTTCATTTGAAGAAACGCTCCGTCCCCATATCCAGAGAGCTTGCAATCAGTCAATGGTAAAATTTTGTACGTCTCTTGATTTATTTCCTTCAGATGGTGAGATAAACACTCGATGATGTTATCAGATATGGACTCCTGTAGACATATGATGTAGATGTCGTAGTGGGGTTGAATCCAAGTAGAGAATACTTGTTTCTCTCTCGATTTAGATGTCCTCCTATTGGAACTATTTTCCCTTAGTTGGAAAAGGTTATAGTTGTTGTTCTCCGTGTCTTTAAGATCCACTCTTCTCAGCTTCTCTATTTGGCTTCGTCTCGGTTTATCTATCTGTGATCTGCCTGACTTATCCATCTGTGCTGTTGGCGGATCGCCTGCCTGGACTCTCTTTGGGACCCCCATCGTTGGCGTTTCGCTAACTACCTTCTTCCGGTTGTGAGATATGCAATAAGTGTTGCACTCATTTGATTGAGAGCCTTCCTTTTGAAAGTCGTAGTGTGATAATCTTTTAACCCATGTGCTTCTATTGGTGATTCCTTGTGTGGGTTGACTTTTCGATTTGATTCTCTCATTGGTCATGCCTACATCTTGGAGTGATCTACGCAGCTTCTTATCGTTGCACTCGCTGCTGCTCCTTCCACCTTTACAGAAATTTGCGCTCTGTTGCCAATTACCCACGTCATACGTGGAATCGTCCCCCTGTGTGATCCGTGTATTGTCTAACTGGTTGAGACTACTCGTTGATACTTTCCCCGCTTCGATATCGTTGCATGGGATGACTCGTAGGCTGGGGAGGTCGCTTTGATGTCTTTTCCTCTCTTCCTGCGGAGTTTTTATCTGTCGATCGAAGATCCCCTCATACGCGTAATGTGCACTGCTGTCATCAGCAGTTGAAAAAGTCTCGACGGTAGAGGACCCTCCTATGTTATTATAATTGTCCAGCCCTTTAACTCTCAAGACAGGGGTCACTGATCTAACCGAGTACCGATCGTTTGCCTTTAAAGAATACACGTTCTCATTGCAGTTTTCGCTAAGGTAGTCAGATGTGGACCTTTTCTTTTCGTTGTGACACTCCCTGGAGAAGTCAAAGTATTCACAGTTCCACGTCCCCACAAATATACTAAGGGGGAGGTTTTTTAAAATCTTCGAGTCATCTGCTTTCATCATTTGCTGTCTAAGTGTGAAGTAGTTATACCCCATGACGTTTTTTATCTCCTTTTTGGGAGAGCTGTTTTTATTGCTATTTCGGAGTCCTAGGCCAAGGCTGTGCGTTTTTAAATTCTCGCTTCCACGCTGGTTGGGCCGATTCTTCGCGTCATTGCCATTTGGGTAGGCCGCTTGATCAGCTGTAGCGGAAGTGCCATCGGGAGAAGTACCATGGGAAGAAGCAGTATCGGCAGAAGCAGCGTCGGCAGAAGTATCATCAGCAGAGGTCGCATTTGGGGAAGTGCCTCCCCCGTCGGTAGCCTCATCAACATCGTTGTAACTTTTGCCACTCCAGTAGAGGTTCTCATTTGTGCCGCTTATGCTCCCAAATCGAGAAAACGACTCGGGGGGTAAATAGCCACTAACATCGCTGTAGCATCGTCCATACTGTGGTGTCTCTTCTTTGTCGTCCTCATGCTCCACCATTTTGCCAATCGAGCTCGTTTTCGTTACTCTGTCTTGCTCATTTGGAGGCACCGATTCGCTCCCGTCATTTATTTGGATGCTAATTATGTTAGAGGCACCATCAGACATTTTTTTTTTTCTTCAAAGTTACAAAATTGTATATTTTTACTTTATCGTTGTTCTATTGGGGGCATCTCGGGAAGGGGTTACTCCTTTGATGCGCTCGTACGTAGGTTTATTGTTTGTATCGATTTGGGAAAATTTCTATTTCTTACTTCCACAGGACAGGGAATCCTTCTAAAACTATCTTAATTGGCTAGTTATTATTCGTCAACGGGGGAACCTACCCCTGTGTCTACATGTACTGTGGCGCGTGCACACGTATAAACAGCAAGCAGTTTGGAAGTTATGAAAGGGCGTATTAAAGAAGTTCATTCGCCCAATAGTGCTTACCTTATGCTGCGAAAAAGCAGCGTGGTTTAACTTCCGCTTAGTAGGTTATTAACTGACTAAAGTGGAAGACACATGGGCATTAAAAAAAAAAAGAAAAAAAAAAAGGAGGGGGCCTACACCATGCTGCTTCGAGAGAGTTCACCATATTTCTAAGTGATTCAAACGGTGCAAAGAATTGACACTAAAAGGAGGGAGGAACCGAAGGAGAACAAAAATGTAACTATGGGTGTGTGGCTGTATGGATGTATGGCCGTATGGGTGTGTGGGCGTGTGGCTGTATGGAAGGTAATTCCCGGAGTAGCCTATGCAAAAATATTTTATGTGTCTACGTGTTTGTGGGGGGCTCAACTTAGTGCGCAAAGGAGGTGTCTTAAACGAAGGGCTTTCTTTTAAAGCGAAAAGTGGGATGCCTCTCCAGGTTATTTCTTCCTCCTCCTGGTGAAGAGCAATAAAAAGAGGAGAGGGAGGAGGCTCACTACTACTCATCGCCACTAATGGGTTTTCCCCTTTATAAAAAAGAAGAAAAAAAGTTACATAAAGAATATTGAGAAAAAAGGGACGCTTGAAGAGTCCCCGTAGCATCATGCTAGAGTCAACCTTGTGGGTAGCATAATGGGGTTGGCGTTTTATGGTTGCTAAATATGCAAATATGGAGGTGTCGTATAATGAAGTCTACTTTACGACGCTCGAGGTGGTGAGAGTTGCAGCGTGGCCGAGTGCCCCTAGCGAGTGAGGAAAGAGGGGCTACACGAACGGAAAGCAGCCGCGTAGCTAAATCCATGTCATAACATGATGAGGGAAAAAAAATATAAGAGGTAAAATAAAAAGGCAAACAGGATGCAGTACTGCAAAACGGTTGTAAATAAGAAGGACAGGATGGCGAGAGGTGAGAGGCACGAGATAGAGAACAGCATTATTTAAAACGTAATGGATTAGGGTTTACTTTATATGCGTAGAGTGTATGGGAGGGGGAAGAGGAGCACGAAGGGAGTGCCGACTTATGTGGTTTGTTTTGCTGTCCACCTGCCGGGAGACCCGTCTGGCCGTCTAGCTATCGATTTGTATTCAGACTTATAGTTAAATATATGCACACACATAAGTGCTTAAGTATTTGCTTTTTTTTTCCTTTTTTTACTTTTTTTCATTCTTTTTTCTTTTTCCATTTGCTAATTCACAATTGCACACTTTTGTGACGAACAGGAGGCACACAGAGGTGGGGGAATTTCATAAAAGGAATGGTTAAAATAGACCAAGCGATAAATCTGGTCTGTGTTGTTGCCCCGCGGTTGGAAATTTCAAATTGGGCATGTAGACGTGTGCGCACAGGCTGCTTACAAGAAGATGCTTTCTTCACGTTTCGATTGTCCTCTTTGGTCATTTTTTTTTTTTTTTTTTTTTTTTTTTTTTTTTAAATGTACCAACCGTTACACACGAGGAATTCCCAAATGGACGACGCGCTACAGGTTACCTGACTTTAGCGATCCTAGTGATGTACTCTTTTTTTTTTTCTTTTGCGCAAATTTGAAATTCCCGAACGTGGTACATCAACCTGGATGTTGTGAATTTCTGCTCAATAACGTTATAGGGCGGAGAGGAAAAGGAAAAGAGAATTGGCCTCTCAGTTGGGATTTACATGCGAACGTCGGTATTTTGAAATTGTGTGTAAAGAAAGTTCCTCACAGGAGGTTCGGCGACGTGTACATATGGCAACTAAGGCAAATGTTGCGCGCGAAGGGGTCTATTGAGCAAGCGTTTTAAATATATTTCCCCCTTTACATTGTGGTGACTGCAAAAAAAAAAAAAGGCCAACAAATCGAGTCGGGTGTTTCTACACATGTTTACTCAAAATGGAATATAAATTGTGTCACTTTTACACTTGAGCCTCCTTCTCATGGTGAGTCTACAGAAAAAGGAGGAGAGGGCCCCTTTGCATACATTTGACCAACAGGGGTGAAAGGCTTCATTTGCGTTGTACGGTCTTCATTATGCAATTCATATTGTACGTTTTCCCAGAGTTCCCCTTTGTCAGAATTTTCCTCCCCCATCAGGTTCTCTAGCTGGTCGTCCCCTTCTCCAGTTCGACATCCCCCTGTTCTTTCCCTCCCTCAACTATTGTCCCGTTCTGCATTTGATGCAGCAGCAGCGACAGTAGTTGCGAAGCTGTTGGGAGGAATTACCTGCACATGTTGGGTGTCCCACAAACTGGTGCAAAGGAAAAAAAAACATGGAGGAATGCGAACTAAAACTTCATCCTAGTGGGTCATTATTGTGAGGAATAACAGCACAGATGTTCACGCATGGATGCTCTCGCACGGGTTGGTTGGAGTACGGAGGGTCTATTTTCCAGCGACACGGAACACCATTCATATTGGGTTTACCCTCCGTCAGTGGTCAGTTTGACCACCGAAGTGGACATCCCCTGACATCTTTCCGTCCAGTTTCTTGGGTTGTTTTCCTGTGTGTGGATCAGTTTGGACGACACAAAAAAAGCTGGTTGTGTTTGTCCTCCTTTTTAGCTCCATGTCAAGTGTGAACTGGGCCATTGTCACATTTACTGCGCACTTTTACGGGGAAGGATACGCATTGTGTGCCCCTCCGCTCCCTGATAATTGCAGCATCTTATTTTTACCACGTTCTCGGGTCAAGCAAATGTACACCCCGTTATAAATGCCAAATTGGAGGGAAGAATTAGGAGAGGGAAAATAGTTTAATACATTTTGAAACGCATGTAACGGTTTTTTTTTTTCTTCCACTTCGACGTATGGTAGAAAGTGCGCAGTGGTGAGTTCGCCCTCTACGCGTGTTAATTTATGGCAAGGTTAAAAAAGTAAGAAGCGGGTTAAGGGAGTACAAATCGCTTAAGTGATAAGTTTATGTGACATAGAAAGGAAACTCCTTTTGTAGCACCCCCCGCGTGGCACTATTTTTATGCCCCTTTACATTTCTCCCATGCGTGCCGTTGAGCCAAGCGAATTGGCAAATCATGCGGTTGATGACCGTCGTCCACTCCCTCTTTTTATTCCCGCCGACGAAGAGTTCATCCCGCGAGAGTCACCTTTCGAGAAAATTCTGTAACTCCAGTAAAATGATACACACCTTCGATTTTGAAGTTTTTGGAAAAGTCCAAGGTAGGCAGGAGGGGTTATCGGGTGAAAAAGAAAAAAAAAAAAAGAAAAATGAGACCTGCGAATGCAAGGATTTCTGCCTGACCAGAGGGGTTGATAACCCACGCGGTTTTTAACACAGCGATGTGCACTCTATTATCTTGTGCTTCTCCTCATTCATTATTTGTTCTTCCCTCACCTTCCCATCGTCTGCTGCACTGTGATGAGGGTCTCTTTGTTTAAGTTGAATTTTAAGGGAGACGAAAGAATTCGTATCCTGTATTTGCCCATTTGGGTGTCGAGGGGTCCACATAACAGTGTGTGCCGCTTACAGATCAACACAGAGAAAGTGCCATCTTCACTTCCGCTTCCACCCTCTTCAGGAGTTTTTTTCCGGAAGTACACAAAGCTGGAAGCAGACAAGCTAAACATAAAGGGCCATGTCAGGAACACAGACAGGAACACAGTGGTAGGAAAAGCAGAAAGTGATAGCAAAGAATCGCTGGAGCAATTTAAGAATTTCCTCAAAAATATCGGTAGCCCATCGTCCAGAATCGACGAATGTTTAATAACCAATGAGAAGACGCTTGAGGGGTTTTCCAGTACCGATTTTGTCATAAGGCGATAAATTGGGATGGTGAAGGGCGGGGAGGGAAGATTGTCCCCCCATTTGGGCCACTTAGCGTAGCTTTGACTTTTCCGTGAACATTCCTCAAGGGGAAGACCTAATCTAATTTAAATAGCATATAAAGGAGGCCACCCACTGGACACCTTTTTTTTTTTTTTTTTGCGAACAACAAATCCCAAGTTGGTGAAGACGCCAAATGGAGACTGCCTGACCTTATGTGACATTTGCGTCGGAGGGGTGCCTAACATAGCTCACATCACTAAGGGAGAGGTGTCGACACACCACGTTGCGCTGTTGTTCACTGATTGGCCCTGTTCTGTGGTTCCGCCAAACCGAACGAACCCAATGAAGCGGCACAAAACCACCTCCAAGGTACAAGACTTGGAGAGGTCACTGCGGAGGAGGGGCGGAAAGGTGAAGACGATTTACGAAAAAAATAACGACGCGGAAATCAACGAAATCATAGAAGAAAAAATTAGTTACATTTGGAATTACATAATCCATATTGATGACATAGTGAGTGAAGAAGAATTTGCCAAAGTGGACATGAAACAGAAAATGGAAAAAAAACAAACCCTACGAAAAACAGATCATACGGAAGAAATTATTTACTATAATAAAAATATGAACAATCTTATTAACATACAGAAAGTACGAAAGGCACTTCATCATTTCAAAATCCAAGTTAGTGTGGATGACATTTTTTACATGTTCCTTTACTTCACCAATAAGAATTATTTTGAGAAAAATATAAAAAATGAAATTTATTTTTGTGATCATATTGATAAGCGGAAGGAAAAATATAAATTTCATTCCATAAATGTCGATAATTTATACATCAATTATGATACGTTTCGTCAAATTTTTCTTAACATCGATTTGAATATTGAAAGTAACGGACAGATTTGGTGACCCACCTGGGGATGCATCTTACTGCCAAATGGGAGGGGACACATAACGTGTGATGTATTTTCCACCCCATTTGCATTTGCCCACAGGGGAATGAGGGGGGGACTTTCCCAGTTACTATATATAAATGCGTTTGTGTTCTCCCCCCAATTGGAAAGGTGTCCACTCCCCCTCCCCCGATGGCAACCCCTGTTGAGTTAAACCCCTTTTGACATTGCCCCTACTCATTAAAAAGAGCGTATGCGATGTTGGTCCGTCTTTTTTTTTGTCCAACTGGGAAGTTACATTTGATCCAAATTTTGCCCGTTTTTCAAATTGGCCTGTTTAGGTCTACCCACCTTTTCACGGCAATTTCGATGCCTTTTCCCGAAAGGGAGAATAGTGTCTTAAAAACAATATATTTAGACTAATTGACTGAGGGCGGCATAATGTTGTACCTGGTAATTATGCATAGGGTCGTTTACGCGAGGTCAGTTTCGCGTTCCCGTTTACCTTACGAGGGATCTCCTTAACCGTGAAAGTGGCTAGTGTTTTTATTTTCCCCCAGCAAGGAATTTATTTTTTATTTATTTTGTTTTATTTTATTTTTTCATATTTTTATAGATATATTTTTTACATTTTATTATTTTTTTTCCTTTTCGCTCCACGAAAACTACATACGTTTAGCCATTTCGCATTTGCGAGTGTCCGCAATGCGTAAATAATTCCCTTTCGACTGAGAAAACTTGCCTCTGAAGTGAAAAGCCAGTTTTGCTTCTTCTTTTTTTTTCACTTTCACATCTTTGCCAGACGGCGTGTGTTCCTCCTCCTCCCCCCTATCTTCTGTTTGGTGGCCAAACGGGTTTACCTTTCACTGGACGAAAATGTCAATTGGGCGTTCCATCCGCGTGAGGAAGTGAGGCCTCTTCGACAATTTCGAAGATGTGACTTGACTGGGAAGGGGGGTGGAGAAGAAGATACATTTTCGTTTCGCTCGATGTGGATGTTTTATAATATGCCCCTCCCGTGTGATGCAGCCACGCAGGTATTATAGGAGATAACCTTTTTTTTTTCTTTTTGCAAGAGGGTTTTTTGCTCGGTTTGATCCATATTTCCCAAACGAACGACCAGATTGAACAAGATGAAGTCAAAGTACGAAGCCGTTTTCGACGACGAGCTGAGCAACTCGCGCGGGTCCGCCAACCAGGTTAGTAGAGAGCCTCCCCGGAATGAAGAAAACAGAGCATGTCCGAACAATACCCTGAATAATATTTATGGAAAAATAGTCAAAATAAGGAAAGAGCTAGAAAAATCGTACAATTTGTTTTACTCATACAATTTGATTGTGTCCAACGAAGGGGAAGGCAACATCAACCCTGGGAGGAATTACGCCGATGTGTACCAACGAAATGACACTTTGAAGATAAATGCAAATGCGAAGAATAATTTGACCCTAAACAAAATAAACGCCCTCACAAATTCCTTTTTTATGAATGTTGAAACGTTGAGGAATACCTACTCTTTTGTTGGCACAAATAATATGAACAGTCAGGCAATGATGAGTGACGAAAACGTCATATGGGAGAGAAGAATTGAGACTTTAACCAGTGAAGCCAACTCGTACATCAAGACACTGGACGGAATTTACAAAACGAATTTGAGCCACACGGAAAGGAACGCCCGTAATGCATATAACGAACAGGATGGTTTTATGGGAAACAGTTCGCACACAGACGGCAGGAAGGCGAAGAAGAAAATGGCTGCTAACTCCGCGATCGGCTATCTACACAATGAGAGGGAAATTCTAAAGGAAGTGGAAAACAACCTTAAGGTCTTTCACGTCCAGGGAATGAGTACATTAGAATTAATCAGAAAGCAAAACAAATTTTTGAAAAATGTTCGCAAGAAAGTTATTGACATTTACAACTATGTCGGCTTGTCGTCTTCCCTGACGGACGCCATCAAGAAGGCGCACAAGCAGAACTTGGTCATCATCCTCGTGGGTGTGGTTCTCTGCCTGCTCTTTTTTTACTTCCTCTACAAGTACGTACGGAGCTGATTCGCGCAAAGCGGACTGGCGCATAGTGGATAGACGTGTGGGCAAATGTGTACATACGTAAGTGTACGCATAGTTATGTAGCTATATTTGCGTAGCCATATATGTGCCTACTTTGAGGCAGTTTCTTGTGGCAATTTTTTGTGGCCACTTTTTTGAGGCAATCTTTTGTGGTACTGCTTTCCCACATCCATCCGCGCATATATTCCCATTTGGCGCGAATGTACGGAACAGGATACCCCCCTCCCTCTTTCTCTCATTTTTTCTTTCTCCTTCTCATTGCTCTGCATCTGTGATGATGCCATGCGCGAGTAAAAATATTTATTCCTAATTTTGTTTGTTTGAATGGTGAAGTAAAAAAAAAAAAAGAAAAGGGAAAATATATTTGCCACCTAATAGCATGTATTTTTTTCTTTTTTTTTTTTTTTTTACCGCCTTACGAGTTTGTGAAATTTTTTCTTCTAACTTTTCTTTGAGCCGCTTGGCACATTCTTCAAGTCACGCTTTGACAATTTTGATCATTTTGGTCATTTTGCTACCGCTTACTGAACACGCTCTTTATTTTGCAACCCGGAAATGGATTACCAGGCCGAGGGGCACATTCCTAGCATGGGGACTAACTTGTTTTTCGCCACCCGAGGGTAGAAGGCCAATCCGTCCGTCTGTTCGCTACTAGGCAACAGGAATGCTGTCAATTTTCTGCATCCAGCGGGCAACTGTTGAGTGTAGATATTGCACGAAATAGAAAGAAAAGGGAGGACAACGTGAAGGCGGAACGGCGAAGGAGCAGAAGGAAGCATGGATAAAGTAGTTCCCCCAATGGAAGAAGCTTCCCCCGACTCGGAACCGGCGCGCCCTGACAGGTACGACCACCTGCCAAGAGAAGTGCAGGAGTACTACGTGGGCGTTCCGTACAGCTGGGAATACGTGGAGGGCAGCAAAGGCTGGTTCATCATTGAAACGAGCAAAGGGTATAAATTCTACTTCAACAAAAAAACGAGTGAAAAGACGTGGAAGTGCCCAAAGGAGGTAAACATTCTTCTGAAGAAAAAGCAGAGCGATAACCCTGGTGATGAATCGGTGGAGAGGAGCCCAACGGGGGGTCGTCACAATGGCGCGATGGAAATCGACTCAGACTCAGGGGCTGCCACCTCCAATGGTGTAACAAACGGAGCAACGAGGCAAGGTAGCCAAGGGGAAAGAAGCATGGAAAAAATACTGAAAGATTATAAAAACCTTCTCATCGAAAAAAATATGGACCAATTCTGCAGATATGAAAACGCCTTGCCCCACCTCCTCTACGATGAAAGGTATCTCAAAGTACCAAAGGAGATGAGGAAGGAATATTTTAATAATCTTGTAAAAGAAATTGACCAGGACAGAAGAAGAGAGCTCAAAATGTTAGTAGAGAATTTCCAAAGTCTGCTGTCTGAGGTGGAAGGTGAAATTGGGTACCCCTTTGAGGAGGCAGACGCGATATCCATTTTGAGGGGTGAAAAAGCATTCCAAGGCAATGGCAGCAAAAATTGGAATGTCACAAGGAGCAAACTGTTAAGGGAATTTTTACAAAAAAGGAAAAAAAACATGGAAAGGGAAACGGAAGAAAAATTGGAACAATCTTTGCTTGACTCTTTTAGGGGCGAGAGCCCAGGGGCGTGGATTAAAATAAAAAATAATTTACTACGAAGTACCAAGTATGACATTTTATCCTTTGAGAAGAAACAGCACATATTTCAGAGTGTAAGTCAGAAGTTGCTCGCCAAGCGGAAGGGCGAAAGTCGCCATGCAGATTCCCTCTCAGATGTGAAGCGATCAAACCATCGTGACAACGCGGTTACCGACAAGAAAAACGTTTTCTTGAGTCTCCTGCATGAGAAGATAAAGCACCCAGTTGTAGATGAAGCCATTTTGAAAGATGAGACATTTACGGACAAAATGTGCGACTCCTTTGAAGAGGCCCTGCAAATTCCACCTGACCTGACAACAGACGAGAGGTACAGAAATATACGCCTAACGGATACAGAAAAGTTAGACTTGTACAGAGAATTTATTACAAGCTACATAAATATGAAAAGAGACACATTCAAGAAAATGCTTCACGAAGTTCCAATTAATCATATGAACGACTCTGTGGAAGACATCATAAGGCTCGTCGACAAGAGAGACAGAATTTTTAAGTCCTTACCAGCAGCCTATTTGGAAGATGTTTTCTCAAAATGGAGAAGTTACAAAATTAAGGAGGCCAAGAAAGTGTTTGCCGATTTTTTGAAGAAATCCAATTGGGTTAAACACGACTCGGATGAGCGTGGAAACTACGATGCGCTTCTGGAAGTTCTGTCGCAGGACGTCAGGTAGGAATTTCTCAAACGGTGTGTGTATGTGTGTGCTGACACACGCTTTCCATTTGCATGCGTCGTTCCAAATTGGCACGTCTGCGTAATCATCAAGGTTTCATTAAGCCATTTTTCTTTCTCTGCTGCTGCTCCTGCTGCTCCTCCTCCCCCCGCAGCTACCAACGACTCAAGTGCGTGCCCATGGACAGGGACGAAATGGTGAAGAAGCGCATAAGGGAATTAAAGGAAGAGCACGAGAAGAATAAGAACTTAGCAGAAAGGCTGAACCGTTGACTCGTTAGATGCGGTAACTTCTCACTTGTGATGACGCCCTTCTGGGTAGCTCGAGATTGCTGCAATGGCGACACAGACGGGGGCACCTTTTTTTCGTTTCATTTGTGGGCATGAGCATGTGAGGAGCTGGGCGAAATTATATGTTTTTTTTTTTTATTTTATTTATTTTTTTTTAATAGACCTTTAGCAACACCGTGCGTTGCTCTGCCCCTCGCAAAATTTAAGAACGGTGCAAACAACAGTAGGTACTAACTACGCATGTGTGTGCATTGAATATATCGAGTTTTGTTTCCCCGTTTGAGCCACAACTAGGTGGAGGTTCGCCCTCTGCTGGGTATGTATGTTGGGTGAGCATACTTAGCTGGTGATCCGCTTTATATATTTCCCCTCGCCACGTAACCCCTTAAGCAAATGAACACATTTGTCGTTATGAAGAGTCCCCTTCTCCGAGGACATATAAACAAAACAAACCCGTATGTACGAACATATGGGCATAAACACGTAGCCATTGGCGGGAGTGTCTACTTCTTCACATCTCTTTGCATGCACTTTCCTCTGCCTTTGCTTAAATATTTCAAACAATGAATTGTACAGACATACAGGAGGTTACAAATTTTCATGCGTCCATACTTTTCTTATCTTTTTTTTTTTCTTTTTTTTTTTGTCTTTTACTTGTACGTTTAAGAAAGTTTGCGTTATTTTGCCTTAAAAAAATTTATAAATTTTGCAGGAGAAATGTGCTTTAGGGGATAGAGAATCCACGGGGAAAATTCCATCTTATGTGTGAGAAGTTCTCCAATGTGAGGTGCGTTTTTTTTTTTTTCTCTCTCTCTCTCTCAATATGGAAAGTGGTTATATATCACTCGGCGTTTAAGGATCTTTGCGTCGCAGTACCGTCTTTTGCTGGCGTATTCGAATTCATTTTTTCGCATCGATGGGAGAAGCTGTAGTGACGCTGAGGTGAACGTTCGAGAAAAAAAGAAGAGAAAAGAAAAAGAAAAAGAGAGAACGAGAAAGAGAATAAGGCAAATAGGGAAACTAAAGCCAAGGCAAAATAAATTTCAATTATTTCTCCCCTCTCAGCACATTCCATTCGTTATACTCCACTAAGTAGGCTATTTTTTTTTTTTTTTCCTTTTTGCTTGTTTCAAACAATTTTATGCGCATTTAACAGCCAAGCAGAAGCGCAAAATAGGAATCAGCCTTTGTCCTCGCGGGAGATTGTTACATATGAAGGAGGAAACTTTCCGTGTAGGGAAGCGCGAGGGATTTTAAGGATGGCCATTTTGCAAATCTTACATGTCGCATCCTTATCGATGTTTTAAAATTTGAGAAAGTGTGGAGAGAATAATAAGAATAATGAGGGAAACAAAATTATAACGGAAGGAAACCTCCAATTGGGGCATCTTAACCGATATAGGTCCCCCAAAAAAGTAGCACACACACAGATCTACTTGGCGAAAAAACAGCAACATCCATGTATGTTCCTTTTTCGAAATTTTCCATTCTGTTCGCACCTCTCTCTTACTTTGAACGTAGGTAGTACGAAGCCGAATTGTAGGTGACGAGAAGTGGAGCCCACGACAGAGTCCGATAGCTTCGTCTCGACGCCAGTGTGTTGCGAAATGGCGCGAGTGGCGCGAAGGCCATAGGGGATTACAATAAGGGGGATGAGCAGATGGCCTCGCGCGCCCCTTGCGAGATATATATATGAGTGGCTACCGCGGTAGTTGGGGCTGTTGCAGCTGCTGCGATTGTTGCGACTGTTCCCATTGTTTCCGTTGTTGCGGGCGTTTCCACTCTTGCCATTCTTGTGATCCTTTCGGCTGACACGGCAAGTGCGCCTGTTTGTGGATGACGCTGCCGACGCGGACGCGTACACCCCAAGTGAGCCCACCCAGTAGATGTTCCCATTTGTGTCAGTTTGGCGGCAACGCGTAAAGGGGATATTTCGCTGC
The DNA here is from genome assembly GCF_000524495.1 of Plasmodium inui San Antonio 1. Taxonomy (NCBI): domain Eukaryota; phylum Apicomplexa; class Aconoidasida; order Haemosporida; family Plasmodiidae; genus Plasmodium; species Plasmodium inui. Next base: position 372,841 of record NW_008481853.1, on the reverse strand, counting down.
AGGGGCTGCACTATGATTAGGTAGTCCCCCCAGCTGCGAAGCTAAACTGATAGGAAAGCCACGCCCCCCCGATTTGGAAACCCCTCCTGGGGAAGCGGCCTTACTCTAGCGCTGCAGGCACACCCGCAAAATGTGGCTCGAAAAGTACGCCCCGCAAAGCCTGGACGAGCTGAAAATTCACAAGGACATCACGGAGAGGCTGAAGAAGCTTAGCGCGCACAAGGACCTACCTCACATCATTTTTTACGGCGCCCCCGGAGGAGGAAAAAGTACCAGAATAGATTGCCTAATAAAGGAAATATTTAAGGAAGAGAAAATAATCAGGAGACCAGAGTGCATAACCAATGCAGAAAATAAAATCAGCATAAACGTCGTCCAAAGCAATTACCACTTAGAGTTACAATGCTTCGAATTAGGAATCAAAGACAAAATAATTGTGCAGAATGTTATTAAAGAGCTATGTAGCTACAAATCAAGTGCGTCTTTTTTTTCCAAATCGCCGATGTACAGAATATTTGTTTTTAAAGATGCTGAGTTTTTAAGTGAAGGAGCTCAAGCAGGGTTAAGAAGGACATTGGAAACGTACATAAGAAATGCTAGAGTTATTTTACATTTGGAACATCTGTCTAAAATTATCGAGCCGTTAAAGAGTAGATGCATTTGTATCCGAGTACCTCTTCCCACGGAAGAAGAAATTGTGTCGGTCCTAAAAGATATTAGCGAAAGTGAGCATGTGCCTGCATCCTTCAGTTCAGTCGATTTTTTTAAAACCTTGATTAATAAGCATGGACGGAATTTGAGGAAATGTATTATGGCACTAGAAATGACCGTGTATTCAAATTCGGCCAAGCCTCATCACTCCCTCTCTGTTGCTTCTACGTATATAAACGAACTGTGCGATTTTGCTTTTGTGAATCCGTCCCAAATAAAGATGAAAGAATGCGTGACGAAGATTCAGAGCTTAATAACGTGCCAAATTCCGGTTAACTTTATTTTCGAAACGATCATTAAATATTTGTTACGGCATAATTATGATTACAAACTTAAGTACTACTTCTTGAAGCTCTGCTCGCACTTTTCCTTCCTCTCCGAGAGCTCCTTCGACAAGAGCGTCTCCCTCATCGCCTTCATCGTGAACGCCAACACGGCGATTATTAAGTACAACTTGGCGAGGAAGTAGCGGTGGTGTGGAGGCTGGTGGAGGGGCGTGGAGACGTTGCGATTATCCTGCACTTCATCGGCATAATCCACCAGCACACTCCCCACACACATTTACGCTGCATTCCGCGTGCCTTTTTTTCTACGCGCCCTGCTCCCGCTCCCTCGTTTTTTTGCGTGCGCACACGGCGAGCCCCCCGAAGATGGTCAAAAAGAACTCGCAAACAATTAGCAGCAAATATGCAAACAATTCGTAACAAATATGCAAACAATTGGCGCACAATTCGCGCACATTTCAGAAATTCGTAACAGCGAAGTGGGCACGTGGCTCGATGCGCAAAAGAAAGAAGAAAAAAAAAGCTCAAATTTTCCGAATCTTACAAATGTATAAAATTCCAAAGGGTGACCTATCTGGCAGGGAAATGTAGCCATATTTGGTTTTCTCGAAGAAGGATAGGAAGTGGGTGCTCGGCTTGTCACGTGGAACCCTATCGCCCCCAGTGGGTACAGCCCCATCGTGGCTACGCCCCTCTACAGGATCATTTCCACGTTGCTCACAGTTATGTTTTCCCCCGCTTAGTGTCACGTGGTGGGTAGGGTCCTCCTCCCCAACAGGTTGTCCTCCAAAAGATGCGGAAAAAAAACGACCGCAATGATCCCCACGGAACCTTCTCTCATATTCTTCCTTCACAAAATCGACAATTTGAACTTGCTTTTTATATTTCCTTAAAAACTCCTCAATCACATGATCATTCTCGTGGTGAGAAAGAGCACAAGTCGAATAAACGAGAGTTCCATTTGTGTGCAAAAGCTGAAAGGAGTTACTTAGCAACTCGAATTGTACACTTGCGTTATTTTTTATCACCCTCTCTGTCCACTTGTTAAGCAAATCTTTTCTTTTTTTTTTTATTAAATGCTCGTCAGTGGAGCAAGGAACGTCTAGCAGTATTTTGTGGAACTTTGGGAACCTTAAAAAGGAATTCAAATTTAGTCCATTGTAATTTGTGATATGCACATGATTCGACGTCAGCAGATCTTTTGGCAGATGTTTACTTAGTACCTGTTTCAATCTGTTGTACCTTACTCGATTAAATTCGTTCGCGACAAAGAAGCCTTGCCTCCTGGTGGTGTAATAATTCACCCTATCGAGGGAGCATTTAATTTGTACACTTCCATCCTTTAGACATTCCATGTTTCTAATTCTCTTCACTGGAGAGGAGTCATACCCGAAGAGGTGATTTGCGATGACTATGGACTTCCCCCCTGGAGATGCACACATGTCCAGCACATTTTCGTTCTTCTGTACATCCAGAAAATATGCTGACAGGACAGAACAGGGGTTTAAATAGTAGATGGCTTTCTCCACATTTTCCACTTCTCCATCGTGCTTCATTATATCATCTGCGTTTAGTATCTCCGAATTGGGAATGATTATTTTTTCGTAATTTTCCGCTGGGTGGGGGTTAATTGGGGTGGTTTTTCCACTTGGCTTCTCTTCAAAGGTTGGTCGCTCTCTCCATTGATATCTTTCCTTTTGCGTTTCGCTGGGATTAGACTCTGATGGATTGACCTCAGCGGGATTGGCCTTCGTGGAGAATCCCTCTTCTTCCTTTTTTGCGCCCGCGGAGGGGATATCACCGTCTGGACCTTTCCCCTGGGGGGTGACCGCTACCCCACGTTGGGTCATCAAATGTGCATACGACTTATCTACATACAAGCCATCGAAACTTGTTTCCACCTTATTTGCCCTAACCATGAATAGCAGGATTTTAGTCAAGTTGAGATAATCTACTTTTACAAAATGAGTTATGAATGCTCCTTGGACAGTTTTCTCCTCCTCCAGGGCTCTTAAGAGGGTAGCCGCTCTCTCGTCTCCGTACTCCCTTTTCAGGTTTAAGAAGTACCCCACTTTTCCGCTGCATTTCATGGTGTGTGGGGGATGTGAAGAGTGCTGCGTCACACGGATCAGAGTGCTTCACGTGTGCAAGGCATATGAACACGTTTACGTCACTGGAGATGCCCGCGTTGCTGACTTTGCAATGGGCTGATTCTGCGTTCGCCAATGAGCCTCCCAACTGTTTTGGGAACAACACCAAGGAATTGCTTCTTCATGTGAGTGATGTCCAATTTGGCGCCCCCTTCGGCGTGCCTCATTTTGTCGGAAGCGCTATAGAAATGCTTGCTTGATTTCTCCTTCAGAGTTGCGTCGTCCCGCTGATTTGCCTCTTCATGAATTGGTCGCGCACGCGTGGAAGCTATATATGGATACTACGTGCGTAGGCATGGGATGAGTGAGTGTCCACTGTTGGGGAGCCTGTCGTTCCTTTTATTACTTCCCCGGAGAGGAAATTATGACCCGTTGGCCATTTCTGAGCAACGAATTCGCTCGTGGAACGTTCGCAGAAGGGGGGGGCAAAAGAGCAGAAAGGAAAAAAAAATCGCCAATCAGTTTTTTCTCAATACATACATTCGCACGTGTGCCCGGGTATTACATCCTGGCGCAACTCCACAAATAGATGGCTCTACCATGCTGTAAAGAAAAAAATAATAAATAATAACTCCCTTTGTACACCCGTAGTGTACATTACTTTACGTGGCGTCGTCTCGCAATCATTTAGTGAACCTCGCGGGGAAATTATTTTCCTTTTCCCTTGATCTAATGCGAATGCTTCGTTTGGGGGCTTCTTTCGTCGATTTTTTCATTTTTCGACCACCCCCCACTGTTTGATTTTTTTTACGCGCCAAGGCTGCTATCAGACGATTGGCTAATTGAACAAATGAGCAGTGGAAGGGCGAGGAAAAAAAAAAATAAAAAACATCAACGAAGTGTAGCCCATTCCAATTTAACTTCGCCCAAGAGAGCTGCTTCTTTTGTGGGCTGATTTCAGTTACGTCGGAAAAAATTTAAGACTCGCCCAGGAATTCCGCATTTTCGGTAAGAAGGAGCCAGAGGAATATGTGCTAAGAGGGGAAGGCAGGGGAACAGGGCAAAGGACGGTTAACGGTGTACAGAGCAGAAGATGCCCTCTGAAGAGCTCCCTTGTGAGCAGACGTACATACAAAAGTATGTATATATGTGTACCTTTGCCTATGCCTGGCGAGTGTGTCGTGCCCGAAGCCTTGGCAGAGGAGCCACTTTGACCAACTGACGAATTTCCCGTCGGTGAAGATCGACCAGAGGGGTAATTTCCACCATTTTGTGCACCCGGACGTAAGTCATTTGGCTAGCGGCGGGATAGCGAAACGGATCAGCGCAACGGAGTAGCACTACAAAGATCACCCCTTCGTGGCAAGAACCGCCTAAACGAGACAACGCGCAGTTCGAATGGCCAATCTGCCTGGATAGTGGAGTCGGCGCGTTGTCCCCTTCAGGCGCACATGTACACGTAGATAAAGGTCATCCCTTGGCTTGCTCTCCCCGAATGCCTACACAGGTGAAACATTCGCGCGGGGAAATATCTACACATATGTACATTTCGTGTATGTGTTTCCTACGGGGACTTCTCATGCGGTGCGAGACGATCGGGCCGTGGGATGGACCCCTCAGAGAAGTCCCCCCGAGGGAAATCGCCCCCCCTGGAAGGGGAGCACTCCGCAGAGGAAGAAAATAAAATTCTCCCGATGGACCAAAATGAATACAAAATTGTAAGTCAAAAGGGGAAGAAGAAGAGGAAGGAAAAAAAAAAAAAACAAAGCGGTGATGAAGATGCCATCCAAAAGTATGGAGAGGAAAAAATCGCTCTATTCGAAAACAACGAAATTGTCGAATATGACGCGAAGAACTTCAGGACAGGAAAGGACAATCACATTGTCTTGTTGGAAGAGGATTACTTAAATGTGCTGGAGTTTTTAATTGAAAAAAAGTTTTTTCCTGATTTACACAAATATAAGGATGATGGAGCCATTTCGGAGAAGACTCAAAAGGATGCCCATGATTTTACTCCAGATGGAAGAAGCACCATGTTCTCCAACTATCAAGGATACTCACCTGAGCAAGGCACCACTGTGGAAGTAGATCACGCGGGGAGAAGAGGCAGTAGGAAAATGGGTAGTCCTATATCTCCAAGTGGTAACCCGGATGGGGGCTTTTACTCCTGCCCAGAGGAACATAACAATCTGGAGATGTTATACCCAACGGATCAGTGCAGCGAGAGGAATGTAGACCCCTTCGAGGAGGGGAGGAATGACAAGGCACTCTGCCTCCAAGAAAAAAACTACAAATTAGTGACTCTAGCGAATGGAAAAAAACACAAAATTGATCTGAACATAAATTTGAGCGACTTCCAGAAGAAGTACACCTCGGAGGATAACAAATCATTTGAGTACCTCTTAAGGAGCATGAAAAATAAGAATGTGGATAGGAATATGTACTCGCTGATGAAGAGAAAGGAACACAATAAAAAAGTAGACTACATCGAAGAGTGCACAAGGAAAGGAATAAATTGTCATCAGATCAATACCAACAGGTCGGAAAATGAATTAAGTAGCATGATGTTTTCCTCCAGTTTAAAAGTTAGCTTGATGGATAATTCTGCTGAGAGTAAGCTACAGATATGTCCCGACAATACAAGATTTTCGGAGGAATATAATGAGGACATGAAGAGGCAGATAAAACAGTGTGCTCAGAATAGGCAATTAAAAATGATGGAAAAAATGAAAGAAGACAAAGAGGAGCAGATGGTACAGCAGGGGAAATTCAACTTACTGGAAAGGAATAACAGCTATGAGTATATGCGTACTCCACTTATACTGGCTGGGAAGGGTGTCGATAAGAGTCCCATCATAACATGGGGGGTCATTGCCAGCAGCCCTAAGTTGGTGGAAAGTGAGGACGAGTGCAGTCTGGACGGCAGCAGCGGTGACAACTCCGATAATCCGTGCAATAGCTCCAGGGTAAGAAGACGCACCGGAGAAGAAAACGACGAGGCCGATTTCAATCCTAATGAGGAATTTAACCTGCAACAAATTAACCACCGTGAACTGATTTCCGAGAAGCTGCAGAGTAATATGAAAGACATCAAATACAGCAAGGAAGCGTTAAAGAGAAAGAACCTCAGCTTGTTGATACAGCGAAATTGTAGCTCCCGCATGTCGATCACGTCCTATAGAAATTCAGTTCTGTCTAGGTACAGCCGGAAGCGACTCAGCGAGTTGGCGATGAAATCGTCGCTCGCGTCGCAAATTTTGAAAAAGAAAAAGAGGTGAAGAGGTGATATTCGTCAGTGGGATGATTTTACGCTGTCAAGTAAAACCTCGGAGGGGCTTTCTCTAATCTTGCAGCATTGGTTCAAGTTAATCTCGAAGAAAACAATCCCCGCGAAAGGTGGAGACCCTCTAAAAGGATTCCCCTAATAGGGTTTTTTTACAGGGATTTTCTCCACCTGGGCTTCCGCTCGATCAACGGATTAACTGTGATTGGTTGGCTCATTTGATTTTTTCCCCCCTCCCACCGCCCTCTTTTTTTTGATGCACATTTGTTTGACAAATTTTATTAAAATGTGGAACCCCCCCTCTGTCGATATATTCCCAGCGTCGTAGCCTCCGTTACAGGGGATGCGTCCATTCATTTGTAGAGATTTGCTTCCTATCCTTTTCCCTTTTTTTTTTTTTTTTTTTTCTTCTTCTTTTGCGTGCATTATGGGGGCATATATAGAGAGAGCCGCACAGATAGGTAGACAGTAAATATGTTCATCTGACTGGGTACTCTCGTTGACAAATTAAAACCCACGCGACTTTCTTTTTTTTTTTTTTTGTTCAAAATAGCGTCACATTGCATCACGTGGCATATCACATGGCACATATCTGTCGAGTCATCATTTTTTTTTGTTCATCGTGAGTGTCCACATTGGTAGACTCTTCCCCCCGCGGCTGCACAGCACGCATAGAGCTCGTTCGCCGTTGTGTGCACACCTTTGTTTCCTCCCACTTGTGGGTTTTAACCCCCCTTTTTGAGTTCAACTTCCTGTAAAATTGCTGAAAAAATAACACGAAATGGACTTTTTGAAGCTTGCCAAACAGGGCAGTGCACTGTCTCGAGAATATAAGTCCCTCATAAGGTTATAAAAAGGGGAGAGCATCTCGAAGCCGCTCCTCCATTTTCGTCACTCCTGCTGACTTTTACACATGTTGGCACATGTACTTATTTGCTTGTTCCTCATTCACGATAGGGATAAGGAGAAAAACGCCGGGATAGAGCGCCTCGCCGCTATCACGATACAGAAGTGCTACAGGGGCTATTTGACCAGGCGGACTTACCTTGTTTATAAGTAGCCACGCACGGGAAGCAGAAAAGAATGTATCACTTCGTGTGTGTATATATATGTTCTTAATGCTCTGCGGGGAGTGGTATCCCTCTTCTTCTTTTTTCCCCCCCTGGTAGGTACTTTCTGAAGCGCGCGAAGGACGCCATAGATATTCTGGCGTGCAAATTTTTGCTCAGAAAACTGAAGAGGCAGAGGCTGGAGGAGCAAGCCGTATTGTACATGTCGGACAGTGCAACCAAGATACAGAAGGTGTAATGAGGAAAAACAGGCCTAAAAGGAGCGGCAAATTTGTAGTGTTGCAAATATCTGCGATCTGCTAGCCTAGACACAAGTGACTGCTTCCCCCATCCCCCTCTCCTTTTTTTTTTCCTCCGATAATGGCAGCTTCAGGGGGTATTGCTCCAGGAAATACATTCACGACTTCTTTAGGCGGAAGAGGGAAATAATCGAAATGGATGAACATGTAGAGGCTCCCAAAAGAAGAAAAAAAAAGAGAAACAGAACGAGGCAGAGGAGGAGGGAAAGGCGTATCTACGCACAACGCCACAAGAGCGGGCACTCCCCAAATGCATGCACATTTTTCATATTTACAGGTAAAGGCACAGAAAGGAATTATCCTTCAGGGGATTGAGGAAAAGAGAAAGAAACAGTTGGTAAGGAACCAAAGGAAGGAGTCTACTTCTTAATTGAGAGGAACCAACATTGATGCGACTCGGTCTGCCCGTGTGCCAACCTCTTTACGAAAAAATAAAAAAAACATCTTCTTCCTTCCTACAGCTACACGATAACAAAGTGAAGGACACGAAGATACATAACGCTGCGAAAAATCTGCATCATCTCGTGTCAACCAAGGCACAGAGGGGGGTCTATAATTACAGGATCGAAAATATCATACGCAAGCAGGTTGTTTATTCATCAAAGGGGGAATGGGAAAATGAAAAAATGACAAATGAGAAAGGAGAAAATGAGAAATGAGCAATGAGAAATGCGAAAATTAGAAACACCATCGCTTCGATCAAAACGATCCAAGCACCAAAATGGCGAAACGGGGAGCTTCCTCCCGCGACATATGCAACTCTGTCCTCCCACGTAACAGAATAAAACATCGCCATTTTTTTCCACCTTCTTTCCCCCTTTTCAGCAAGAAAAAATCAAAAACAGCAGCGAAAAGAAAAAAAAATCTACTAAACAAAAAGAAGTAGCAATTATTACATAATAACAGAAAAACGACAAAAAAAGAGACTCGTCTGGTATGGTATGATATGGTCTCGTCTCAGGGGTGAGTGTCCTATGTAAGCTTCAGCGTTGCCTGGCATTGAAAAATCGAGAGGGGGGTAGATATAAGTGTATACATCATTTTTGTATGAACACATACAAGTATGTACCTCTCGTGACCATCATTTGTGTTGAGAAATTGTGCCGGGAACGAATCAGGTTGATTGAAAAAAAGGAAGACGTGTGCTGGGGGAGGGCCCTCTCTAAGCTGGCATAGCGCTTAATCATAATTAAAAAATAGAATACACCTGCTCAAGTGCAAATCGTTAGCACGACCAGGTGTGTAGTTTGTCCCCCTCGTTCGTCTTTTTTTTTTTTTCTTTTTTGGCCCATTTTGATCAATTGTCATCTTTTCGCCTTACCTTTGTCAAAAAAATGTTACTTCCGATTTCCTCGTATTCCTCTTTCGATATCCATAGGCCCTCCTGGGCGTCCCTTATCTCGGGTTGTGAGAAAATGCGCGCTCCGCACCAGGCCATAATGGCTCTGTTTTCGTGCGCGTGGACCTGTATCGGAAAAAAAAAGGGAGGAAGCAGCGTCAAATGAGGAGTAATTCATAAGGAAATTCCCACAAAGACACACACCATTTGGACACAGGAAAGCATGTTACTCTACAATGTCCCTTCGTGGTGAAGGCCGCCACGGGGTGAAAAAGAACGACAAGTATAATTCGAACGTCTGATCTACCTTCACAACCGATCTGGCACTCTCCGGAGCATTATTCTTCACTTCCCTCTCCAGTCGTTCCACTAAGTTTGGGAAAAGAGAAGATCCCCCGGAAAGAACGATATAGCTAGTCAGCGTTTTCCTATTTTCAATGGGACACAATAAAAGGGACTTCCACACAATGTCGACGATGCTGAGGCTATCCCTGTGGCAGATAAGTGGATTGAACAGAGCCTCAGGAACGTAAAAACGTTCATGTGATAATTCAATGGAGCTGTATCCATCCCGTAAAACATCTCCATCTGGAAGAGTATAAGTGACCGTTAAATCGTCCCTCTCTTGATCCTTTGGTGGATTTAAGGAGCAAAAACATAAAGTCTCTTTCATAGTCTTAATGTATTCAAAATTTTTTCTTGTGGTCATACTGTATCCAATGTCACAAATCAATTTTTGCAAAAACATGCTGAGTTCTTCTCCACCAAAATCAGATCGTATGATGGAATTCTTTTCTATGTATCCATCAAACACGGGAATGCACTGGGTAACTCCATCGCCTATGTCTAAGACCAGACCAGTTGTTAACCCCGTGGCATACATCGACATTAACCCCGACACGGAAATGTTAATATTTTGGAAATCAAAATCCTCAAAAAAAATTTCTCCCATTTTTATCCTATGGGAGGTTGAACATAAGGGTGGCTCTGTGAGCAGTATGTTTTCAACAGTCCTGTTTTGGTCGACACATTTGATGGCATATTCCCAGGCTATTTGGACCAGGTCCCAATCCGATATGTGTCCATGGTCGATTGGGCGATAGAATGACAGTTGGGACTCGCGGAAGATGGCTTCATCGCCGACGTAGCTTTCTTTGATTTCGCTGTTTCGGTGGAGGCCCACTATTGTTGGGAACACTATGGTCGGCTCATCGCAGGTGTTCAATCCGGCTTTCATGTAACCTGCGGGGGGTTAAGAAGACGAAGGGGGGTAAGCAAATTAGGCAGCCTTTTTAGCATCACTTCACGGGTTCCCCTTTTTGGAAACCTATCTCCTGCACATTCCTCACCTGAACCGTTGTCAATCACAATTGTTTGCTTATCCATATATGCGCAATTTTGTGGAACTTTTTACGTGAAGTAACTCGAAAGTATGCGGTGTGGCGGTTTGCTCTTTCTTGGTGGCAACCGTGCGGAGAGGCATAATAAGGTGAGCTGGACGGAAAAGAACAGGTGAAGTACCTAAGCGGTTGGCGAAAAAAAAAAAAAAAAAAAACACAGTACTGTTGACACCCGTTTGTTAGAAAAGTGGCACTAACTGTTCACCACCTGATGCTCAACAAAGATGGGGTAAAAGTGGGAAAATATAAGATAAAGGTCAATATGAATACTTCCATTTAACATCAAAAGGGGGGGAGACAAATCAATCGAGCATTCGTGTTCCATGCGGGGAATAAAAACCTTTTTAAATATGAACAAGTCAAGTAAAGAAAAAAAAAAACAAATAATAATAATAATTATGAATAAATCTTTTTACCACTGTAACATATGTTCACACACACGAGAAAAAAAAAAAATAAAATAAATAAATTGTCATATACGACAGGGAAGGAAGAATAAAAATGTCACCTCTACCGCATGCGTCATGTGGAGGGTTATTTTAAAGTTGTGTTTCACAAGTAGACCAATTTGCCATATCCTCAAATAGGGGAAGGGAAGGGAGAAGATATTCCCGCGTGTCGAAATGGGAAGGGAAACAATTCAAGCAATAGATAACATGCCCGTTAGGCTGAAAAGCGTGGTGCACGAAATGTGAGTGATCCAATTAACACAATGAGGAGGATGCATTTAATAGGGGAGAAATGAAAAAAAAAGAAAAAAAAAACACTCTTTATGTACTCCCATGCATGCTACGTTTAGCATACTGCGACATTTTCTCGTGCGGTCACAGGAGAAACCACGCATGTACGTGAAGAGCAGCAGAGAGAGACCCTTTCGCCGCACCCCGAAGGCAAGCATAAATGTACCTTCCGACCATGTAGTGTAGAAATGTTTCCAAGTGGCCTACAGGTGGGGTCCCCAATGCAGGGATGGGGCTGCACAGCATGGCCAAAGTGCTAATTTCACAGTCTACACGTTGGCCTGCATAAGAACTGCATCGCACGAGTGAATAAAAGCACATGTACGCAATAGTGTAAGCTTCCACTCGTGTGATTCTCTAATTGAGCGTGCCCAGTTTTTTTCTCGTCACGTACAATCCCCCTCCTGGCAACTCCCCTTCTCATATCATTTGCTCACACGTATGCCATTTCACAGGCAACTCGAATGACGGTCTTCCGAACCACCCACTGGACTGTAAACCATGTCACGAATAGGGAGATTCAATTTAGTGGTTTTGTCTGGCTCTGCGAAACCCAGCGCAAGCATTGGACAAACGTTGGGGCCCCTAGGTATGGCATGCACAGTGTGTATGTGGATGTGTTTATACGCGAGGGGAGGCAGTGAAGACAGGAGAGTCCTGTCCCTTTGGCATCATCATGCTGTCAAGGAGGTACCCCCATTTAACATGCCTGTCACATTTCCTATTTTACAAAATTTCAGGAATAAATATGATGACTTTTTTTAAAGAGTTTAACGAGAGGACGAAAAACATTTCGAAGAATGTGCCGATTCAAGTGACTCTGGAACCACTGAATGACAGGTTTGAAGAAAATGGCTAGTTGCCGGCAAAGATCTTGGCAGCAAGGCGCGTGTTAAGCTACGTAGTGATGTTGGAGCGCGCGGGTTGGAAGTACCTACCATGAGGCGCACACGTTAAGAAGCTTCTCCAGAACGGACTTACTCCGTTCAGAGAGTTCACGCCTCGACGAAATGTATCCAGCGGGTGCTACACGGATGCTGCGCGTAAATTGCTCGAATGCTGCCCCCGATTATACACATACGCATACTTGCCATCCCGTAGGACGTACCGATTTTACCTGAGAACCCCAACGGTCGTCTGGTTTATCCGACGATGCGCCAGAGTTCCTATGTTCAGTCCCACGGCGAAGCACCACACTGTCGGATCGATTACGCTAGCGGAGGTATGCCACTTGTCCTGTGCTTCGTTAGGGAGAGGTGGTTCCGCTTAGCAGGCTGTGCATCGTTCAGTCGATCTCCCCAAAGTAGCGCCTATGTGGTGGGGCTTCTTATCCATTTCGTCATGTTGGAGTTTATTCGGCGTCATATGTGTTGTAAGAGATGGTTCCTTAGTGGGACTCTCCTTTATTTTTTTTTTTTTTTTTCACCACAATTGAGAACAGGTTTTCCACATTGCCAAGTGCAAGCGGATGGACCCCCCATTGATAAATATGACCCTCAAAAGTATCTGCAAGTATATTATCGGTAGGGCTAGACAAAAAGAGGGGCAGATTCAAAATGCGTGTTGCGTGAAATGCCCCCATTTTTATGTACCCACGAATGGTGTCGCCAGAATTTAAAAATAAAAAAACATTCATGGGCATTGCTCGGAGGATTCATTCGTTCATTCCTTTTTTTCTCCCACCCTTTTGCAATATTTTCAAGGCACGTGCAACAGCATGGGCATAAAGGTGCGCAGAGAACTGGACGACGAAGGGAAGAAGAAGTACTTCGTAGATGTTAACCAACTGGACAGTATAAAAAAGGAAATAAGGACACGGAACAAGCATCAGAAGAGGTCCAAAAAGTGACCGAATTGTGTGGAGAGCTTGGCCAGGAAAAAGAGACGCACTTCCGTGTGAGAAGCTTTTACGAGGTTGCTAACCTGTGGTGGATAATGGACAGATGAGGGAGGGTACTATCCCCCCCTAGGCTTACATACTACCTGCACACATGTGTCGTTGTAGCATCTTAACAAGGAAGAGCCCGTTTTATACAAATAAGGTAGCGGTAAAGTTGCGGCGTGCAGATAAAACAATCACAGTTGAAGAACAGGACGATGTTATGTATTTCTTTCCAGAGCTGGGCCATTCTCCGTGCAACAAAACAAAAAAAAAAAAAAGTGAACGAGAAGAAATCAGCACATAGGAGATATCTATGAGTAAGCACAGTATGTCACGAAGGGTTCGATAAGGCCGCTCCACCGCTGCCACACCACCGCTACCCCTAGCGGAGAAGCGAGGCGTCGAGGCCAATTTTGGCGAAGGCGTTGGAACTCTTCTTCTTGTCGTGTATGTACTTGACGGTCTGCAAGAATTCGTGCTTAAAGCTCTCGTCGCAGCTCTCTCTGGAGTATTCCTCCTGGCAGATATGGAGCAGGTAATGCACGCTGTCCTCCGTGACTTCGATATTTTCTGCCTCGTAGTAGTAGACATACTTTTGCAACAAAAAAAGGAAGAGAACTACATTATCGTTATTTGACTGTACGGCGATCTCTGCGTTCTTTATGCACTTCTGGAGACACTCTAACACCTTGGCACTATTTCTGTACTTTGTGTTTTCCCAATAAATATGAGAGCATGCCAAGATGGCCAGACATTGGTCCTTTTTTTTGAGCAACTTATTTGCATGCTGAGTTAACTTGAGTGCAATATTTTCGTAGTTTTCATTTTGGAGGAGAGTAATATGGGAACACAGAATGCCTGTGATCCAGATGATGCAGCTGTACTGTTGTGAGGAGATGTTTATATCCTCCTCGTAGATAATCAGTGGCTGTGTTATGAATTCGTAACAGATGGCTTCTAAATTTTCAAAGGATAAGAATTCATGTGCTTGGACGAAGCGATGGTAGTTATTTACCACTACGGCACTGTGCAGGAAAAGCTTCAGCGCTAGCATCGGAATTTGACTACTTACGCTGAGGAGGTTTGTGTGAATAAATTTTAAAATGTTTTTTACGTACAAGTTGTATTGCTTTAGTTTTTGCTCCAAGTAGGGGTCGTCCGCGTGGTTCCCTGGGAAGCCGTCCATGCGGGTGGTGCCGTCACCGCGGCTGCTACGTAGCAGGTGGAGGTCATCATGGGTGTGCATATCATAGGTATGGTCATCATAGGTATGTTTATTGGGGGCGTCCTCATCAAGGGCATGCTCATCGGGGGGTTCCTTCTTCTCGAAGGGGAGATCCTGCTGCGACTGACTCTTTGTGCCCGAGTTGGAGGAAAAATTCGTGATGGTCGTGACTAACTCCAGCATGGTAAACACAATGGTAGGCAGGAGATGTACCAAGTAGGGGCCATTCTCTATGTGCTTATAAAACAGCATGCAGATGTTATACCGCCCGTCAATATCGTCCGTATTCGTGATGATGTGAAAAAATTTGCACATTTTTTTGGTCGTATAGGTGATGGTGCTGTTTTGTGGGTTGAACAGGTGCGCGTGAGGCGACTCTCTCTGGTGGGCCTCTCTCTGGGGTGCATCATCTGCGGGGTCCGCTTTCCTCGTCACCTCTTCGTTAAAAATGGGGGAAATGTAATTGAGAATTTCCTCCACGTCATTGTAAACGATGGCCTTATTCTTGCACTCAATAATCGCGTCAATGACGTCCAGGCTGAGCTTCTTTTTATGTTTCTGAGATGTTATGCTGGTCAGCAGCGCTTGCATATTCTTCCCCTTCAGCGCACTCAGCCCCAAGTAGTTAAAGGGAAGAACAATGATATTAATTATCTGTTCGCAGAGAACGTCATTGTTGAGGTTCACATTGGATGCGATGGTGTATGGAAGATCAAACAGTTTGCTGAATGTAATCGCATCGTCGTATATACGTATGCATAGAAAAATGAACTCATAAATAACTTGCAGCATTTTAACTACGTTCTCCACCGATTCATCGTCTTCACCGTTTGGCTGTTTTTTCTCTTCATTACTGTACCGGCGGTGGGTACCCCTGGGATCTTTTCCATAGCTGGCCGCTTTGTTGCTGCTTCCCTGGTGCGTCGCGCCCCCATAATAGGGGGCTTCGTTCATCGTCCTCTTCTCTTCCCCGGGGTGGCTTCTCCCATCTGCACGTTTATCTGCATACTTATCTGCACTTCTGTCTCCACTTCTATCCGCACTTTTGACAATTTTGCAGTTGGGCACGAGGTCGTTCGCGTTGATCTGGTGGGTCCCCATCGTAGGGGAGCTGCTTGCCGCGTTGGCGATGTTCACGGTGACCACATTGGCTGACGCCGCCGTCGTGGCGCAAGTCGGGGAGCCTCTCTTCTTCTGTTCCTCCCCCTTGTAGTAGTCCACAGCTGTGTCCCCCCTGGCGGGAAATTTGTGACCCTCCTGTTGGAACCCCAAACTGTACGTGCCTTTCCCTCCCTCATATGAATCTAATGTCCGATTGACGTACAGAACAAGGTGTTCATAAAAGAGAGAAAAAATGTCCACCTCTGCTGGTACTTCATACTTATTAGACTCGATAAAAGATCGGAGCCTTTTCAATAACGTAATGAGGATGCCCTTAAAATCAAGTGAGCTATTTATTTTCAAAATAGCATTTAGGAGAATATCCAGAGTGTATATATGACATTCGTCACTAAAGACTTGGACGATGGATTCAAAGACGTACTGCTGAATCAGCGAGTCGTTGATGGTGGAAAGATTGTGTAGCAATTTGGGGAGACACTTATCAATATAGTACTGTCTTGTCATTCCTTCCAACTGGGACATACGAACCAGATTCGATCCCACTAGCATTTTTACATCCATTTTTTCTCTTAACACTTTGTTTCGATTATTATGCAGAACTTGTTCCTCTTGTCCCGGTGACAATTTGGTTACCACCTTGTCACTCATCCTGCTCCACAGTTTGATACTTTCATAAAAATTGGTGAGAAGAAATTCAAAGGCATCATCTATGTTTCCTCCACCTGCTTCTTCGTACTCACTTCCTGTGTCGGGTATTCTATCCTTGCACATCTGAATTAGGAAGTAGCGTAAGAATAACCCCCTCAGTGGATGCTGAATACCCTTACACAATTCCGTCATGTCTTTTAAGATATACTTTGCCTTAATGTCTTTGTTCTTTATGTAGTTTCTTCCCACAATGATTAGTAGGTAAAGTCTGGGGATGATATTTCCCGCATGTTGGACACTCTCGTATATATCGATAAACCTCTTTTTATGTTTTTTTTTGTCATTTATAAATGTGTCCAAATGCTGCAGTTCGTTGAATATCAGCATGTATAGCTCGTAGTAGTACTTGGGCGACAGCTGCGACGTCCTCAATTCGCATAGCATGTTTGACGCGTGCTTCAGCGTGTCCCGGAGGGATCCATTTTCCTGCGTGGGGGAGGGAGCGGTGAAGTGGTAAAGCGGCGTTTGTACAGATAATACGAATTTATTCTGAGACGACGTGCATAGACTGCCCTAAACTCGGGATGTTCGGGCATCTTTCCTCTTTCCCACGGAGCCCTACCAGTGCCTGCTTCATGTAAAAGCTCTGCTCCTTGACGATGAAGATACATTCGTCCAAAAATTTTTTCTGATCTAGGGTGGTGTTCGCTAGGTCCCTGTAATTCTGCATGGTGATCGTTCTGCGTTTGATGCGCGGCCGAGGGGAAAAACGCTCAATCCCTTGGCGTGGCAAAACGTTATATCCGCGCGAAAGCTAAACGGTGATGATCGTATGGTTGTATATGCTCCCCCGGCAGTGACTCATCAGGTGAACGTATGAACACGTGGGGGGCATTTACACGAGCGGGGGAGGTAGCGGCCGGCGCATGAGCATTTGCAAGTGTGTGTGCGTGCAGGGGGGGCCTTTCGCATGGGTATATACATATATGTATATACGTATATACATACCTACAAACATATGTACCCTCTTCCCCCTCGCTTAGTGCTGTTTCATGTTAAGCTGTAACTACGCATGCGGGGGGTACTTTTTTTTTTTTTTTTTTTTTTTACAATATGGCGCGAGGCCCCGTTGCCTTACTGATGCAGCGGCGAATGGGGGGTTGACGAGCGAAATTGCTCAACGAGGTGCATATCGTATGGCAAAATAACACCGGAAGAGAAGCTCTAACTGGACTGTTTATCATACATCGCAGTTACAAAACAGACGCAAAAAAAAGAAGTTCCTTCTCGGGGAGGACTCCAATCAAGAGAAGGCAAATTCACTTCCCCAGGGGGCAAAAAGGAAAGCACACCTTAACGTTGTCACAAAAAGGAGCACTCGTATAAAACCAGAATGGGGGAGGCCACAACACGCTGGTGAGCACACATGGGGAATAGGAAAGTCACGTTAGAATATGACTGAGCGATCCACCCACATTTGAATGCCGTGGGGAGTTGTCCGTTCCTGGTCGCCACGACGTTCGCAAAGAATAACAGAGGGCCTATGATAGCGACGCGCGCAGGGTTTAAGCGCGTGAAGTGCTGATTTGGCTAAGTCGGCGTGCGGATGGGCTCACCTCGCTGGGAACTTTGCAAGGGGCGACTTGCACAGCGTGAAGTTGTTAGAGGGAATGAAAAAAGAGGAAAAACAAAGCTGAGAAATGACATACAAATTGGCGCATGAATGGGCATACAAATCGTCGCACTGTGACGTCGCGGGGGATTCCCCGAATGAGCATCAGAGCAAAACGATCCGCGTCGCCGTGTGTATATACCCGCAACTGTTGCGACTCGCTTTCTCACATGACGATGTACGCAGAGGCTAGGCTAACCGAGTGGACGGAAATCGCCACTTCGGAGCCGCCGGGGGTCATCTCGGTAGGGCTGCATTCACGCGGAGGCACTTCTTGGTTCGTACTTTGGCATTCATCGCGTGGGCGATATGTTCTAACAGTTCGAGGCGGTATTTTTGCGAATCGCCATTTAAATGAAATTTCCTTTGCAATTCTGCGAATTGAAACCATCCTGGAAAGGCCCCATGCGTTTATGTAAAAGTAGTTTAACACTATGTAGCACCTTTAGTGCTTCTTTCTAAAACTGGTATGTATAGCATTTCGTTGTGCAGTGTTTTTTTTTTTTTTTTTTTTTTTTTTTTCGGCGTGTCGCTCCCCGCTGCGGCGGTAAGCAGTTGGGGCATTGCCCCGTGGTACAAAGTGGACTTGCAAAAAGCTGTTGGCACAGATTGGTGGCCTCGTCACAGGGATACATTAAACGTCATTCCGTTTCTTAATATATCCATTCTTTGCATGATTGAAAATTAAAAATAAAGAGAACAATTGTCAATTGGTCAGACAGGCCCATAAGAGGCAACATACCGGTCGTTACGCAGCATGGGTTTTTACGACTGTGCATAGGTAATGCCACCCGTTAAACGTCATATGTGATTTCCCCTTGCAGAAGATAAAATAACCCTCATCCCCTGCTAAATGATTATTTTCTTTATCCAATGTGGAGGAGAGCAACTGTTGTGGCTCTTGACGAATGACCCGATCAGATGCGTGATTTCCACGGGCAGGTCTTGCTAAAAATGCGAAACATTTTTTCTGTTCCTGTCCTTTATGACATTGCCATATGGAGAGAAAGGGCATTTAACTACCACCAATCAGTGGCACCATTTGTTCATGCAGTTCTGTTCGACAGCTTTGGGGGGTACGTGTGAATAGGAGGATGTCGTTTTTCCCCCGTGTGTAGGTCGGCAGTTGGGACATCGCTCGACAGGGAATTAATGGATCCACCATGGATGCAGTTGGAATGCGTAATGGGGCTTTGCCTTTACAGGTGATGCGGTTGAATTTTGCTATTTTGCCGCATTGGCACATTTGTCTTACTTCGTTTTTACTTTTACCTTTACTTTTTCCTGTCCCTTTCCTTTGCCTCTCCTTTTACATATTTTTATTTTCACTTTGGGTTATTTGGTTTATGGAAAAGATATTACATAGGTATGAACAACTTGAAAAAAGGAAAAAAATGGGAAAAAGAAGGATAAAAAAAAAGGGAGAATTGTATAAAAGGGGAAATAATAAAATGGCTGCTCAAATGGCGAGAGGGGAATAATCGCCGCTTCGAATTATAACTATGCTGGTATATGATGAATTAAAAAAAAGAAAGGCAAAGGGAGTGAACTGACCGTCTGTCCCTTTAACTGTAGGGAGGTATGCACAGTAGTATAATATATAATTACGCGCGAGAAGATTAACGTGTCGCATTTAAAAAAATGTGACATCCAGGAGGGGAATAGGCGTAAGTAAATTATACACCTGTGCCTGGATGTGTCTACGTCTGTACGTGGGTTACGGTCGGTGGCAAAACACTTCTACGTAATGCAACAAGCAATCGTCGGTGATAAATAAAGAAAACTACGAACAATGTGAGCCATATATACCGCGTAAAACACACAAACAATATAAACGGCGCAAACGGTGCAAACCCGTAAGCCTTAGATTATCAATTCGACAACTGCGAAAATGACCCCGAACGGGTGGCCAACTGGGAGAGTCACTTCTGTGCTGTCTAACATTTTTAAAAGAAAAAAAATGATTTGATCTGATTTGATTTTATTTTATTTGATTTTTTTTTTTTTTTTTTCTTTTCTACATCACCGCGGCTACACATACGCTTCTACCAGTGCGCACCGCGAACAAACATAACATCGCACAAAAGGGCCCTGGCGCAGAGGTGGATACCCCCGTATGTGTACATAAATGCACACATGGCATACACGTTATACACGCCATACAGTGCGTCCCCTCCTCTGCAGCGAATTAAATTAACTCTAGTGCAGGCAGACGGCGTAACAGGGAGAACATGCTTTAAGATTAACCAGTGAACAGGTTAATTAAAGAATAAAAAAAACGCATAGGTGGCTACTGCTGTTGGTGGTGAAGGTGGTGCATATAAAAATACAGACGCAGATGCTGGGGCAGATTCAGACGCAGATGGAGAAGCAATTATTACGTGTGTCAGTCATTTGGCATTAAAAAAAATGAACATGCATACAATAATGAGAAGTCATTAAATTAGTAACTGCTGGGGGGAGGAACAGTCACTGCATGAATAGGTTATGTTAAAAACGGGGGTAAATAGATCCTCTCTCCCGTGGGTTGCATATAGGCAGATAAGGTCATATAATGGGTGCTTGTGTGTATGTGTGTGTGGACGAATTGGCGGATCTCTCCTCCCTTCTTTTGCTTGTCGTTCGAAATGAATTTGAATTATGCAGCACACCACACGTGTGAGCTGTGCCATTAGAACGCTCGTACATGCGATAACACATGTAAGGGACCTTTTGTTCACTTGGCGCAGATGGAGGGGAGGGAAAACAACTTTGTTGGTAAGATTCTCCACACGATTCTTGAATGATATAGGGGCATATACATATATATATACATACACATGGCGCCCTTCTGATACATATTAGCACCTCACTTGTCGCTCTCGTCACCATCATCCAAGCACTCGTAACGGTTCTTCTTAATCGAAACGTTATTCGATTTAACCGTGGTGACGATGGCCTTCTTTGGGATGGCCTGTATATCTGGCTTGGTCTCGGTTTTCTCTTTCTCACTAGCCTTGCTAACATTCTTGCTATTGCTGTAGTAGGTCGCTGGTCCTCCCTTCGATGGATACTTATAATAATGACCTGACTTATAGTTGTTCTGGTAATTATAGTTATTCATTTTGCCATGGGAAGGGTGATGAGGTTTGTAGTTTTTATGTCTCATGGAGTTGTAGCTATTTGAATAACACTTGTTGTCGATTTTGTCGTATTCGACGTAGTTGCTGTTTCGGTCGTAGTTATCTTTGTAGCTTATGCGGTCATGAGAATTTCGGTAGCTTCCCCTGTCGTAACCATCCTTGTAGCTTCCCCTGTCGTAGCCATCCTTGTAGCTTCCCCTGTCGTAGCCGTCCTTGTAGCTGCCTCTGTCGTAACCATCCTTGTAGCTGCTTCTATCGTATCCATCTTTGTAGTTTCCCTTTTCGTACCTATCCTTGTAGTTTCCCTTCTCGTACCCATCCTTGTAGCTTCCCCTGTCGTAACTGTCCTTGTAGCTGCTTCTATCATAACCATCCTTATAGCTGCTTCTATCGTACGAGTCGCCGTGCCTCCTCTTGTCGTCCGATGCGTAGCTCTTAGTGTCGTACCCTTTTTTATCGGGCGCGCCGTACTTGCCGTCTCGCTTTCTCTCATAGTGGTTGCCTCGACTGCTATACTTGTCATATTTCCGGCTTTGATCTTTGTTGTCATTGGAGTCTTCCTCCTTTTCTTCCTCCTTTTTATCATCTTCCCGTTTTTCTTCGCTACCGCTGATGCTGTCTTTTTGGTCTTCCTTCCGGTCTTCCTTTCGATGATCGTCTCGGTGGACTTCTCGGTCTTCCTTCCGGTCTTCTTTTCGGCGGTCATCTCGACGATCATCTCGACGATCATCTCGACGGTCGTCCCGTCGGTCGTCTCGGCGGTCGTCTCGCCTTTCATATCTGCGTCCGTATCTGTCCCTCCTCATGTCATCCCTCCTGCTATCTTCCCTCCTCCTGCCGCTTCCATCCCTGCGGCGACTGCTGCTGCGATTGCTGCTGCGACTGACCCTGTTCGAGGGGGAGCGACTTCTCCTGGAGCCGTCGTGCGACGGTTTGTCATTTTTGAGGCTGTTCTCCTTCTGCTCCACCAGCAAGTGGGTTCTCGCTTCCCAAATATTTTCCCCCTTCTTCAAATTGGGCTTGATCAAAATATCGATTTTCTGTCCCTTGCTGTTTCCTGTTGTTCCCCCTTGGCCATTCTGTGCATTCTCGTCATTAGGGTTATTTCCGCTCTTCTTTTCGCCTTCTTCGACCGGTTTCTTCTTAACTCTCTTTTTCGTCTTGGTGTGTAGAAGAGTAGACTTCAAATTGGTCGTGGTGATATCTTTGCAATTTTCGGAGCTATCCGATTCGTATGTGTAGCTATCATTGCTTCTGCCGGAGTCGTCGTAATTGTTGTTCCCTAGTTTCTTATCGTCATTGTATTTATCTTCCATTCCGCTTTTATCAAATCCCTTTCCATGGCCACCGCTCCCGCTGTTGTTGTTGTTGCCGCCGGTACCGGTGCCTGCGTTGTGGTCATCCCCCGCTCCGTCATTGTTTGGGTCGTCCTTTCCACTCTTATCTTTCATCTCCTCTGAGTCATCGTCATCATCGTTTTTCTTCTCCGTCGCGATAACCTTCACCGTTTTCACAGCGGTGATCTTTTTTGCCTTATTTGAGTTATTGGCATTTTTCACATACTTCAACGAGCTGTCGTACAAATTTTCAATGTTGTAACTGTAGGAGTTGTCTTCCCCTGCTGTGTTGTAGCTATCGGTTCCTCCGGTGGTGGTTCCCCTAGCTCGGCTGTTAGTGGAAGTAGCCCCTGTGTTCGCTCGTTGGGATGAAGTGACATTTCCATAGGAGCTGTTATTCCTGTTGATATTTCTGTTGGGGCCTCGATTTAGATTCTCAAATGGCTCCTCACCTTTCTTAAAATTGGAATCATTAATCTTTTTATAGTTCATCATGCTGTCCTTGCCTCCATCATTGTCCGAGTTCATTTTGGACGCACCAGTGGATCCGCCAGGTTTGTTTGTCCTGAAGTTGAGTCCCAGTGAATCGTTGTTACGAAAAAGGGAGCTGTTTCCGCTGTTGTGTTTGTGGCCTCCTCCTCCGACATCGCCACTGTTGTTCCCGAAATGGTTGGTATTTCCTCCATCCTCCCGCTTCAGATTCTTCATAATGATATTTTTGATATTCGCCTTGTCGTCTTTCTTGATGATGTTTAGTTCCTTCTTCGTGCTGGAAAATGGCGAGTCGTTGCTTTTCTTCTCCATTTTTAAGTTCCCGCTTCGGATGTTGGCAAACATGTCCTCCGAGTCGTGCCCAGACTGATTATTACCTCCCCCAAAGGGATTATTTCCTGCCCCATGCTCATCTGCGTTTGTCGCTCCGAACATTCTATTTTCGAGGGCGTTATGATGATCATGCATTCCTCTCAGGTTCAATCCCTTCTTGTTGTCATCCGCGTTGATGCTCTTCACATTGGTGCTGAATGGGCTGGAGTTTACGGTATTATTCATGTCGGCATTTTTGTAATTTTTGTTGCTCTTATTTATCCTTTTTATGTTCCCTGTGGAGTTGTTGGAATCCTGGCCGAGGTTGTTCGCATTGGGGCTGTGCGGCCTGTTCAGGTCGCTATTTCCTATGGCCTTTCCCCCGCTCTGGTTATTATCAAAGCTGTTTAAATTTTTCTTCATGCCACTGTTGGGGTTGTTACAGGGGTTATTCTTATTCATCATGAAAATCTTCTTCGTGTTGGAGAGCTTGCCCCCCGAAGTGCCACCGCTATTGTTATTGCTACTGTTAATGTTATTGCTACCGCTATTGTTATTGTTATTGTTGCTGCTCTGTAAGTTGCTATTAAAGTTAAAATTTCTGCCTCCGTTCATATTCTTTTTGTAGTTAAAGACGTTCTTATTTCCGGCGCTGCTACTGTTCGGATCGTTCATACTGTTCCCATCATTTTCATTGTTCATTCCGATGGCTCTCTTCTGCTGCGCGTCGTCATCGTCCTGTCCTTCCAGTTTCTTATCCCTCTCTTCCCCAACATTATTCGTAGTAGCATTTGATTCTTTCTCCTTGGTAATGTTATCGCCTAGAATTTTGTCCGGATTGGTATCAACCGGTTTGGCCTCTCCAAAGATATTTGGGTTGATAACATACGTCTTCTGATCCAGGGGTACGGAGCGTTTCTTCAGGACGAGCTTTTTCCTCTGTTCTGGTACGGTGGACGTATTGGCATTGCCTTCACTGTTCATGTTCATATTTTTTCCCCCCTGATTGTTGTTGCCGCTGTTGGGGTAGTTCATACTTTTAAAGGCAAACGGACCACTAGTATTCATTTTGTCATTTAGCATGTTGGCATTATTATTGTTGCTTCCTTGGTTCATGTGCATGCCACTTCCAGCAGCGCTATTACTATTGCTCATATAATTTAACTTCATGTGTGTGTAGTTATTAAAAGGTGTCGTATTCATCGGGTTCCCCTTCATGTCCATGTTCAGACTCTTGTTGCTGTCATTGTAGTACATATTATTATTCATTCCGAAGGGGCTATTGCCGCTACTGAGGTTGCCACTACCTAGGTTGCTATTCCCTCCCGCGTTGTAATTGCTCATTAAGTTACTCATATTGTTATTTCCCTGTCGCAAGTTGGCAAAGCTGTTGTTGTTCCTTCCGATAACTTTTTTAAATTTATTTTGCTTCTGATTGGTGTTGAAATTTTTCATTTTATCCTTATTTATTATGACCGATATTGCTCCCTGCTCGAAAGTGTTATTTCCCGAGTAAATCATCCTTCCATTTAACTCCAGCGACCGGTTCATGTCCTCCGCACTGTCAAACTCTACATACGCTGCTGCTGTTTTTCCCTTTTTATTTAAAATGTTCACCCTCCTGATGCGGTAACCCTCGAATAACTTGTACACTTCTTCCTTCGTTATCTCCAGGTGCAGGTTTCGGATATACACTTCGTAGCCTGTTGAGAAGTTGTTCATTTCTACGGGAGGGGAAAGCGTCAGAGAAACGCGGAGGTATGAGATAGCCAATTCAGGTCAAAAAAAAAAAAAAAAAATACGCACAGGTCAGGAAAAATAAAAAATATGCACAACTTGGGCAGAAAAGCATTCTCGAAATTTTCCAAATTCGTAGATATGGATTCCCCCCAGATGGTGACCAACACATCCTCAACCGGCAATTAGGTATACCCAAAAACGGCAGCGCCATGTGGGTGTCACAAGGGGGCAAAGGTAGTGGCGAAAAACGAGAAAATCACTTTCATGGAAAAAAAATACACACACGAAATTATCCACAGTTGTAATGCAAAGTTACCATTTTTGTTTGACATGAAATAATTTTGCTTCATGCTACTATTCATATTCATGTCGTTAAAATTGGTATCCGTCCTTTTGTGCTTCATATCGTTGTCGTCGTTGTATGTGTCAACTGCAAAGGGGGGGGATAAAAAGAGGTATGAATAAAATGGGCTCCTCCACGTATATTTTATGTGAAATTTTTATGAAATTTCACGCGGGATTGCTGCGAATAGGGGTAAGACCCGACCAAGGCGGTGTCTACATACACGGGCGCAACATATGCACACCTTCACACGAGGGGTCGTTTCCCTGCTACAAAAATCGCGTTGTATGCAAGTTTTTCCTACCTAAGGGAGCATCGTAGTCCTCGCACATGTCCGCCCAGCGGTTGCTGCTTTTGTTCTCCTCATTTTCGGCCTTGCTTTCGTTTTCGTTGCCCTTTTCGTTTTCGCCACCTTCACCGTTTTTGCCACTTTCACCGTTTTTGCCACTTTCACTGTTTTCCCCCCCTTGACCGTTCCCGTTGCTGTTCTCATTGCTACCATTCTTGACGCACGTTTCATCGTTGGTGTTTCCCTCGTTCGACCCTTCGATCGCCTTTCCTTGGCATTCATTTTCTTTATTCGCCTCGATTCCCATTTTGCTTTCCTCCATAACTGTGCTCATTTAATCGTGTTTGTGTGCCAGTTCTGTTGGCCGTTCTGAGCTTGGCGACTACTTCGCTACTTCTCTACTCTGCTTCTCCGATGCTACGTTGGCTTATTCGCGTACGTGCTTTTTTTGACCCTTTGTAGGTATTCGCCTTGCGCTTAGCAGTTTTCCCTTCCGAGGGGTGGGCGGTGAAAATTCCCTTTGGAGACCTTTAAAGAGATAAACACTTGATAACTAAAATTTTATTCTGTGAAGAGCTTTGTATGTGTTTCTATTTATAAACTTGGCAAAAACGAATTGACAAGCTATGAGCGTGAGTTGGTGAGAAGTGCCCGTTTGTGGAAATTTTCCACACACATGAATGTCGTCAATGTACCCAATGCATATAAAAAAAAAAAAAAAAAATTTTCCTTTTTTTTTTCTTTTGCTTCTATATGGGTGTTGCTTTACGTGTTAATATTTTAATTAAAATTAAATAAGCCTTTTTTCTTTTTCGTCTTTTTTTGTCTTTAAAAATGGTCACTGAATTGGTCTAAAATGCGCGTAAATAATTTTTCTTCTGTTCCTGTTGGTATGTATTTTGACAACTGTCCACATATACACATAAATATATTTTAAAATGTACGCTTATCAAAAATGAGTTTCCAAGGGGTATACAAGTGCAGTGGCGATGTGCTTTCTTCGCTGAATGGTAGAAATACCAAAGAATCGCGGTATGTGCTATGATAATGTGCAAATGCTTCGGGCGCGTAAGTTTCCCTCGCGTTGGATTTACGCCTGAGAGTATATCCTTTACATACACGTTTGGTGATGTGTATGTGGTGTGTACGTCTGGGCCCTTTGGAAATTTTTTTAATTGGGGCTCTAAAGTTATGGGTTTCTCTTTGACGTTAATTCGGTCAGCGCTAATTATGCTTTTAATTTTTTTTTAAAATTGGCGTTAATTTTGTTGTCTCCTTTATTTTTCCTTTTCTTTTTTTCCCTTTGGTTCCGGCGAAGCTGCTTCGTGCGTGCAGCAAACTTTGACTCTTCAGGAGTGGCTCGGAAAGTGGGCGCCGACAGGTGGATGATCCCGAGTGACAATTGGTCACGCACAGATCGGCACGAGCAAAATGGTCGCAAACAAAGTTTCACGAACAGAATAAGGCACGAATGGCGCTTCAAAATTCAAAATCGAAAATATCTCCTGAGCTGATTTATCGTAAAGATTGACGAGTCTTTCTTGCTATATCATCCATTTTTTTGAGAAGCGCTTTTGTTTATATTTTTGTTCAGGCAAAGTGTTCCAATATTTGAAGCGGGAGGCGAGCTTTCGTCGTACCTATGTAAATGTCGCATGGAGTAAAACTGTCAGGGTCGTAAACTTGTCAAGTTGCTCACCTGGTTGGTTTTCTTAAACGCTCGCAACTATATAATTGCACAAAAAGGGGGGATAGAGAAGCGACGTGATGGAAAATAAAACGAGACGAAAAATACACACGGTGCGCATCCAATTGGCACATGCAAAATTGTACACAAATTTGCAATTTCTGATTTGAAAGCTGCAAAAAATGGGCGCAATTATCTGCCTCTTTTTTTTTTTCTTATCGTCTTATTTGCCTCTGCATAATTGCTTGTTTCATAACACTGTTTGTGTGTTACGCGGGTGTATGCGCGATGGCGTGTGATAAAAAAAAAAATGTGGTGTAACTATGCTCACATGTACGTTTTTTTTTCCCACGTCAAACTGGTATATAGGTATGAACGCGTGACGGTGGCGATGTTTTGCAAAATATGTATGCGTCGTATGCCATTGGCTTAAAGGAGGACGTGTTGCATGAAGCACAAGGCAGTTGCGGCACGGCAGGGATGCAGGCGACTGCTGCTCTGTGTTGTGGTACGAGCACGCATGTACGTACGCGAGCGTTTGGCTCGTTTCACAATCTCGCCGTTGACTCCGCTCCAGTTAAACGGGGAAAGCTGCATTGAAGTGATGCTCCCGGAAACGTAGGCAAGTGGAGGTACGAAAAAGCACGCATGAAAATATCGCCACGTGGATGAAGTCACAGAAGTGTACACATAAACGTGCAATCGTACAAATGTAGCCATACGAGTGTGCCGCTACGAACGTGGCGATGTAAATGAGGCAAAACAAACGCAAGCATGCAAGTGTAGTCATGCGAATACGTATGTTATATGTATGCTTCATATATGAATACATATAATTTTTTTTTCTTCTTCTTCCTTTGCTGTATGCATTTGTTTTGTACTCCTTTGCATTTTTTTCTTCTTTTTTTGGCCTTGGCGACTCTCTGTGGGCACGTGTTCTTATCGTACTTTTTCTGTTGGCATGAAATGGGAACAAAGAAACAGCTCGCACGTAAGCGGAGTGATCACATAAACACGTACAAGCGTGCGATGCGCATCTGTATGGATCTCTGCCGTGTAGGTACTTGCATATATACATATGTATAGCTACGCGCGAAAATAAAACGTGGTTTATTTTCTCCTCGTAAGCGCTACATATATGTATGGAAATGGAAAGATACCTGTATCATCAGATGAAAATTAAAAAGCGATTAAAAAAAAAGATTATCCTTCGTTTTAATTATATA
>NW_008481853.1:325036-344398 GCF_000524495.1 Plasmodium inui San Antonio 1 | reverse complement strand
TGAGGGGGAATTTTTTTTTCAAGGTCAAAAAAACTGTTTCATTTTTTTTTTACAGAATTTACATATATACAAGGGTACGAATGAAAATATGCATGTAATTTTGTGCCCAGCTTCGCAGCTAGGTTCTCTTGATTATAAAAGCGTATTCCCTTTGCGCGCTTAATTGCGCATGTATATTTTTGTGGGAGCACTTTGGGCATTTGTGAAGTATATAAAGAAATGGGTATTACTACGTTATAAATTTTTTTTTTTTCCTTATATTTTTGCCCCCCTTTTGTTTCTTCCCCTCGTGCGGCGCCTTCAGAGTAACGAGTGTCAACGGGGGACGAATGACGGTGGCGATGGTGATGAGGATGACGGAATTGATGGCATAACAAATACAAATGACACAAATAGTACAACAATACAACAGTGCAACGGTACAATAACATAGTAACATAATAAATATGCATGGGAGCCATTCGACAGAGCCGAAGGGAAAGCAACGCACCTCTAAAATGAACAAGTGGTACGGGTTCAGTTGGCAATATACTGGGCCAGAGGATCGGATCGGGCTGGAAAGAAAATATTACTAAACATGTGTGCAGAACTATGGTGCGGCCACGTATTTTTGGGAGTATTTTTTTTTTTTTTTGGCGCCTTTATTTGGGGGAAAATTGGCAAGAAAATGTAACCCCCCCAATGCGCCTCCGCACCTGTACCAAGTAAAATAAAAACATAAGCAACGTATACCCATAAAAAAGATATTAAACATAATAGCCTCTTTTTACCTATGTAGGTTGCGCGTACGGATGGTACGTCATTTGAATATTGAACGATCGGCGTGCGCTACTACTTATATATGCACTCATTATTATATGCTTTTATGACATGCCTTATTCCTCCGTTGTGCCACTCGAAACAGTGTTTAAAAAGTTGCTTACCCCTTTTTTGTTTTGTTCTTCTAACTTGTAAAAAAATAGGAGCGGAGCGTCCTTTTTGCATCCCCCTCAGCCGATTTGTTCTTTCCCCCGCTGTGTTTCTTTTTTTGCATCGTCCTCAGCCCATTTGTTTTACTCCGCTGCGTCCCTTTTTTTCGCATCGGCTCTCTTCATCACTTTCTTTTAATTTTCCTGGCCGAGAAGGTCGTTGAAATGTGAGCAACGAAAGAGTGGCGCGCTTAATTATGTTGTCCGTTTGGCCAAAGGGGATCTCCACGTAGCCCCTATGCATAGGATAGGAGTGTATACCTATGAGGTTACTTTATAAGGTTGCCTATGAAGAGTGCCTATGAAACCACGTATTCTTCTGCATTTCCACTTGTGAGGGGGAAATTTTTTCACGGAGAAAGCAACTTCCCCTTCGGAAAGGGAGATAAGTAGGTATAACGAGTTATAATACATGCGTATGCACAGCGTGGCATTTTTTGGGTGACTTCCCTTTTTTAATCTGTTGGTGATCCTGGGTGGTTGCAGGGTTAGGCGGCGAATGAAGAGGCATCTCCCCTAACCCCAACCTCTTTGGCATCCCGCAAAGAGAAAAAAAGACGTTACAAATGTCGAGTCGCGTATTCATTTGTACATTTTTGTTTAGAGTGGCATGCCATTTTATTCTCCCTCTCTCGTTGTTTTTTTCTCCGACAAGTAGTTACCCTTCCTCGTGTCAAATGGCAATACACATGGGATCCGTTTTTTTGTAAAATTGCAATATTTGTCATTCTTTATTTTATTTTTTTTTTTTCGTGTTAATTTGTATTTCCCCATTCTGTGCGCTCCATGCACATGCCCTTGTGAGTGAATTTGCCAAGTGAGCATAAACATAAACACGTTGGAATATAAGCAGAAACGTGCGCAGTGTATTAGCGTTATGCGCTGCCTCATATTTTTTTTTCCGTTTTCTTTTTCTTTTCCCACGCCGCAATTTGTTTGTGTCCTTTTTTGTCTGTTGTGGAGTTTTACGGAGCCAGGTTTTGATTCCGCCGCTGTGGTGTACTTAATGCAAAAGCAAACGTCAAAGAGGAGGAAAATCCTCACCTACCGTGAGATAACGCCAAAATTGGGGGACACAAAAGTGGCAGGTCGCGCTGCTTACATGAATAGAAGGAGAAAGTACCATCACCAGGTTGTTTCAATTGCGAGAGTATACATTTGCAACTCTCTTGTTTGCGCTAAAATTGTCGCAACGGTAGAGGCAGCTAAATGTGTGAGTGTGCCAATTGTGCGCATCATCGGAAAAAAAAATAATAAAAAAACAGCACCCTCAGCGAAACCGTTCGTGCAATCAAAAAATCATTTTTGAAGGAGCTATCAAAAAGAAAGGAGAAAAAAGAAGTCGGTAAAGATCGAGGCAGTCGTCATTTGTTCATCTTTTGATTGAGCTTTCCTATCTTTTCCATTTTTTTTTTTTTTTTTACCTTTTTGGTTGATTTTGCACAACCAGGGGGAAGGACAACCGTTCCTTTTTTTTTATGGTCGACAAAGATGTACACTCCTCATGCATACACAAGTGCTTGAAGTTATCATAAGTTCGTCTGTTTCGAAAGAATAGCTGCCCTCATTTTTAACCTGAGGGGTGAAAGCACCTTCTGACGATCCCAACATGTCAAGGAAGTACTACGAAAAGTTGCTCGGCGAAATACGTAAGAGTGAAAAAAAAATAGCCATGTGCATATGGCCAAGGGGAAAGCTAAAAATTACAGACACCCTCTGAGGGTCTCTTTTTTTTTTTTTCTTCTTCCCCTTCGGCACCTAACCCGTCGTATAGATTGCATGGACATTCTTGATCGACAACAAATTGGCACAGCGCGATGAAGTTACCTTCTTGGCAGGTGCTCTTGTGAAAGAGTTAGAAAAAGAGGGAACGTTCGCTTTCGCCATGACCTTCACTTCACCTTCCCTTTTTTTTTTCTTTTTTTTACTGCTTAGAAAACCAGTCCAAGCCTGTGGAGTCGAAATATGGCTCCTACATTATGCAGAAATTTGGATGGGCCAAGTAAGTAGCAGGGAGAGAGGGACGCGCCAGAGGGAACAGCTGTGACGGCGGACCGGAGCAGGGCCGTTTTGCTTTGTAAGTAGCCCCATTGTGCCCATCTTCCCTCCCCCCAATCACCGCACTTTTCTGTTTCTTCACCTGAAGGGGAAAGGGCCTCGGGAAACTCGAAAATGGGGACGTGAGCATCATGAAAATTAGGAAGTACGGAGAGCACGGCGTAAGTGAAGAAAAAAAGGGGAAAACAATGCCACCTGCGAAAGAACTACAAGTCGATGCACGTAGCATTTTACCGACACAAACGCTTCGTCCTCATGACAATCATGTTTCTTGAAATGCCTGTCCAGTGTGTACCCGTGACACACTTCCATTTTTTCCACACCGCACCAAATTTCATTACCATTTTTTGGTCAACCCTTTTTTTTTTTTTTTTTGCTGTTCAGCTAGGATATGAAGAACGCCAAAAGAAAGAAGACGAAAAGGGAGGCATGTGGTGGGAAGACATGTACAATAATTGCGCCAAGAAAATAAATCAAACCGGAAGTAAAGCCTCCCTCCCCACCACCGAAGAAAAACCGGAAAGGAAAAAAAATGAAAATATAAAATATTCCATTTTTGTTAAAAAGAGCGATACTTCATTAAATTCAGCAAGTGATAAATGTATGTCATCCAACTGGGACGACCAGGCTTCTACCCATGAGAACAATTCTGAGAAGAAGAATGCCAATGTAGAGGGGCAGGGGGAGAAGATGAAGGGAGGGCGTACAGATGGTCCAAAGGGCAGTGAAGCAGGCAGTCAGATAAAATCCAGTGGGGCTAACCTCAACTGGAAAATAAAAACCGGTAATGCATTAATCAATAAGGTGAATATAATCAGTAAGGTAACGAACAGGTCGAAAAAGAAGAAGAAGAAATGGAAAGGGCGAAATGTGTGGGGGAAGTGCAGTGCCAAGTGGAAAGCCCACGGGAATCGAACCTCCGTACAGAGTCATCCTTCCTCGTTTGAAAAAGGAAACATTCAAAAGGGGAAAATTTTGAATCCAGGGTGAAGTGCGAGATAGACCTGAAGCACACACACACCCTTCCCTCCCATGCACACCTAACGGGGTGAAGAATAAACCGAACCTCTATGTTGACGAGGCGGATAAGACGCCGCCAACACATGCGGGGCTTCATTCGTGCGCGTAATGTGCCGCACATTGCGGGCAACTGTTTCCGTTAACTAGTTTTTTTCGAACAAATGCCAAGTGTTGTAACAGTTTAATCATTCAAAAAAAAAAAAAAAAAAAAGAAATTTATCGTGGTGAGTTTTGCAGACGCGATGTAAGCAGCGTTCCTGCATGGCTAAACAAAAAAAGAAAAAATAAAGGCACGGAATACGAGGGGGAGGGGCTGCCACACTTGTGAGGGGATCCAAAAAGAAGAGTATTATAAAATGGAATGGCACATTGCAGAGAAGCACGAGTGGGAAGACTCATTTTTTTCGCTTCCGTCGGTCCGCCTTTTCAGGTTCTTCGCCTTCTTCATTCGTGCCTTTACGTTTACTTGTTTTTTTTAGTGCGCTCTTGGCTTTTCCTTTTTTGCCGGAGTCCGTTTTGTCGTCCGCTTTGTCGTCCGTCGTGTGGTTCGTCTGGTTTGTGTCGCCAACTTTGGCTTCAGTCGTCACTTCTACGGTTTCTAACGTTTCTACCGCTTCTACGGCGGGGTTGGGCGGGGAAACTGGGAGGCCCACGTTCTCGTCGCTCATAATTTTCCATATTTGCTCCGAGATTTTTTTCTTTAAGACTTCCGGGAAGAGCTCCTTGATGTACTTGTAGAGCTTCTGCGGATATTTGAGCCTCCAGTTCTCGACTCGCTTAGTGATTTTGTTCCACATGTAGCCTGCGGGTGGTGAGTAGCGGTTAGCGTATGGGTGGGGTGAGACGGTGTAGCAGAGAAGTGAGGGGGTGAGAAAAACGATTTGGACATGATTGCCGCTTCACATCTGTGTCGCCCCCCTTTCGCATCTCTTGCGCGATGCCTACCTCGGTTGGGCTCCGCCTTGATGCACTTGTTGATTATGTCCTTCTGGTTGACCTCGTTCTGCTGATCAATTTCGAAAGCGAGGAACGTCGCCCAGCCGTCGCCGAAGTGCGGGTTGAGGCTGATCACGCGGTAAAACCATTTCCTCGCCTTCTGCATCTTGAAGTGCTGCCAAAACAGCTTCGCCACGGTTAAAATGACGTAGGCGTTATTCCCACAGTTGTTAAAGGCAGTCACGGATTTGCTATTCTGGAGATTCTTATTTTCAAATTCGATTGCCTTGGACCAGAGGATGCCGGAGGAGGGGCATTCTTTCAGTGCCTCCGAAATGACAGGAGTGACATTATTACTATTGCAGTGAGACTCGATCTCTATTAGTTTAATCCAGAGTAAGTCATAATTTTCGATGACCCTGATGGATGCATTGATGGTGGCATTTTTACTAATGTCATTCTCTGCATTGGATAAGTTATTCACGTTGGTTCCACTTTTGGTGACATCATCGCCATTTCGGTTCAATTCTTCTTCAAACGCAAATTCGTTGCTCTCAATGATTTCTTTGTTTTTCAAAACGTGGTTGTTACTGTTTGCCGCGTGGATGCTTTTGATTTTTATTTTTGCCTTTTCCACTAGCGCCCTAGCTGAGGTGTAATTTTTTTTTTCGATTTGGAGGTCTATGGCACATAGCCAGAGGTTGATGGAGGAGGGGCAGTGCTTCAGCCCCTCGTCGTATATTTTCTGTGCATTGGCGTAGTGATCACTCGGGTTACAGGGATTAGCAGTATGGGGCTGCTCCTCCTGCGACTGTTTCTGCTCCCCTTGCTGCTCCTCCTTCTCTTCCACGTCGCTCCCACTGTGGTTGCTGCTAAGAATGTGGGGGGCACAACTCGCAGTGTTAACTCCGTCTTGGTGGATCTGTCCTGCGAGAGTCCCCGCTTCTGCTCCTCCTGCTGCTGATCCTGCAAGGAAGTCCATCTTAGGGCGCATCATTTCTAGCTCTATTTGCCCCGCAATCATATACAGCTTGTCGAATTTTTTGTGAGTTTGTAGCGCTTCATGTGCCAGCTCCTTGGCGTCCTTATAATTTCTGAGTAGTCTTTCCAGCTGGACAGACTGCATCCATATTTTTGGAGTGTTACACTGAACTCTGGATTTTTTTAGTAAAAATCGTGCCCTATCGAATTCATTGTTTTCTCTTTCCAGTTTTATGGCTGCTAAGGATATCACTTCCGTGTTCTGATTGTGCATAAATGACTCAGCAAGTATTTCCCTCGCTTTGTCAATCTCGTTGTTTAGCCACTTCTGCTTTGCGTACATTAACCAGAGGACACTGGAATGTGGGCAGTTCTTCACAGCCCTCTGTAGGACCTGCTCCACATTTTCTTTCTTCCCATGCGCTAGTTCAAGGTTGGCCAAAGCTAACCAGAGGGATTTCTTCGTTTTAAAAATCTTCAGTGCTTCATTATAAATCGCTCTAGCGGTGTGAATGGATTTGTTTTTAATACAATTTTCCGCGTCCTGTTTGTATATTCGCTTCTTATTGAGGCTTTCTACTCCTATTTTCATTGTATTCCGGATGATACTCTCACATGTTAAGGGGAAGTCAGACTTCTCACTCTCCTCTGCGAATTTTAACCATTTTTCTCGCTCGAAAACGACATTTTTAGAGGACAAGTTTTCAATACACCTTTTAATAATAATATCTACCATATTGTGATTGCCTTGTTTCTCTTCTAACTTAGATGCATTGATCCATATTTCTGCGCTGGTTGGGATTTTTTTTCTCGCTTCGTTTAGAACCTTCTGTGCTTCACTATAGGGACATAGCCTAGCCAGGGCAATCCACATCTCGATGCAGTGTGGGATGCACTCCACGGCTCTCTTTAGCAATATGTAGGCATTGTTTTCACTCTCCAAAGATATGGCCTCTTTCCAAAGACGAACTGAATTGGGAATACACTCTATGGCTTTCCTCAGAACCTTCCTCTTATCGTCAAGGTTATTTTCCTTCCTGTAGGCTTCCAACCAGAGCTTAACCGATGTGGGTATTTCCTTAATCGCTTTGGTTAAGATGATTTTAACTTCACTTAGTTTGTCTTCAAGCCGTACTGCCTCCAACCAGATATCTTCATTTTTCGAGCATTCGATGCACCCCTTCATGATGATTTCTTTCGCTTTGTCTTTCCTTTGTGCTAATTCTTCCACCCTAGCAGCTGCAATCCATCCGGGTCCATGCTTCGGATTCGTACTGATCACTGATTTGAGTAATGATCTCGCTTTGTTAATATCCGCTATATCTGTATCGTTCACTAAACTTTTAGCATTTAAATTAGTTAGGTACCCCTTCGGATCGATAACAGTCTGCCCTTCTACACTGTCAATCAGCTCATCCAACTTTACAGACAACACGGTCCCTCTCGCCTCTCCAACATCATTTAGCGAAAGTCTGTTTACTCCGTTCATCAGGGGCGTATTATATCCCCCAGCGCTGGACGCACTCAAAGGGGTATTATAACCGGAGAGGGTAAAAGGGGTGTTCAATCCGCTATACGCTGAGGAGGAGGTATTTCGTCCTTTTGCTGTTAATAAATGCCTAGTCAGAAATGGCGTCTCCAGACCGAATCCCCCTCCTCCTCCTCCTCTCATGAAGGGAGTTTGTATCCCTAACCCTATGGGTGCACTCGCACCCAAGGGGGTTCGTAACCCTAACGGGGTTTGTATGCCCAGCGGGGTCTGCCTTCCCAGTGGGGTCTGCGCTCCGAGTGGAGTTTGCGCTCCGAGCGGAGTTTGCGTCCCAAAGGGGGCTCTCATTCCGATGAGGGGCGTTCTTAACCCTAGAGGAGTCTTCAACCCATTGGAAGCCGAACCGGCATAATTCAGGTGCATATTGGAATCGTTCAATCTGCTCATGATAAGACTATCCGGAGTGGGTAGGTAACTCTTTGGGACCTTCTTCTGTTTCTGTCTTGAGTAATTCATAACAGTTGGGATGGATTCCCATTCCTCCGCAGTTACCGTTGCTAATCCTTTTTTCAAATCACTAAATTGTTCTTGTATGGTCGGCTTCTGTGCTCTCATTTTTTGGATCTCTTCCTTGAGCTTTATTTCTCTTCTACTTTTTCTCCTCACATCCATCCGTGCATCTATGTTTTCATAAATCGCATCGGCTTCTTTATCATCTTCATCGTATTCTGCATCTTTAAATAGCGATTCTGAGTAGCCGTGGAATTCATCATAATTGAAGTCGGAGTAGTCGTTTTTGTCCTTTTCGTCTGTTGTATCATCTCTACTGACACCTCCAGAGAATCCCGTTACTCCTCTTCCCTTCCCGGGGATGTAACCAACTGGCGCCTTCCCAAAGGGCTCCGCCTTCACCGAGTTAAACGTATACATATCCTTTTGGGTTGCTTCTCATTTGGAGTGAGAACAGCAGCGTGGGCATCTTTGGTGTGGACCCCCTGGATATGCGATCATGGCGCTTTTGCGCAGAAGGGGGGAGAATCAAAGGGGGAATGGAAGGATGAATAAAACGGGAAATGGAAGGGTGAATGGCGAAATTGTGTTCCAACGAAGAAAAGGGCAATCTATTACTGGTTGGTCACTTCCACCGCAGTGTTCAATTAAGTATGCCTTTAATACGGCTAGTTTATTTTTCTCTACACAAAGTGGGCCGC
Source organism: Plasmodium inui San Antonio 1 (assembly GCF_000524495.1). Lineage (NCBI taxonomy): Eukaryota > Apicomplexa > Aconoidasida > Haemosporida > Plasmodiidae > Plasmodium > Plasmodium inui. Next base: position 335,735 of record NW_008481853.1, on the reverse strand, counting down.
TTCGGATGTGTAAGGGGCGACACATGAACGGTTTGCTACCCACCGTTTGAGAAACAAAACGGTCGTTTTGGTGTGACACCCCCTTTTTTGGGTTAACCCCCCCTTTTTTTCTACGCAATCTCCCTAGTTGCGTGGCCAATGGGGAGAGGCAAATGTGATATCTTTGCTTTCTTGCTCATATGGCCAATTTGGCTCTTTTTTAACTCTTGGGTGGGGTGGCATGGAAGAATACACCCTTCGTAGGGGCACTTGCTCCGTTTAACGCTGCTGTGATGAGGCCTAGATGGTGACTTCCCCGGTGATGTTCACCATCCGTATGCTTTAAACCCTCGCTGTGGGTATATACCCCTTAGGGGTAAAAATAAATATTCAAAGTCGAATTGAAGTGGACCAGTCAACCAGCCGCCGTCACTCTTTTATAACGCATCTCAGAGTGGGTAGAAGAAAAAAAAAAAAAAAAAAGGAAGAAAGAAAGAAAAAAAAAACGGGGGACAAAAAAAAAAAACATTTGCATTCGCGGCTACCGTTACCTTATTGCTTTCATTTTTCCTTCCTCCCGTGGCAAAAAAAAAAAATTCGTTTAAAAAATTAGCAAGGGTTCACGAAACGAGAGAAAGATTTTCACCTTTGTAGATAACATTGCTCGGCAAAAATGTAAACACATTTTTATTTGGCCCTACAAAATTGTGCCTTTTTTTTTTTTTTTTTTTTGTCAAACATTTGCTTCGAATTAGCTAAACGGAAAACGCCTTCCCTCCTTCGCCCTAGAGATGGGGCCACAAAAAAAAGAAAATGCATATGCATCACCTCCCCGGCGAATAAAGAAATGGTGTTACGTGGGCAGCGCACAACTATTCGGTATAGGTGCATGTGGGACGATGTTTAACCATCCGGTGCTTCCTTGCCTTTAACGGATTGCCAAAAGGTGATACGTTCAAATGATCTCAAAGGGAGTGGCGAAAGGGAGCGATGAAACAGAGCGGTGAAACGTTTTTTCCCTTTTAACCCCTTCTATGTTCACATATTGCACTGCCAAGCGAATGAGACTCATATTGGGGGAGAGACAACCAAGCATAAAAGGTTCCTGTAGAGGAAGGGCTCTCCCCCTCTATAAGAAAACGAAATTATTCTCTGAAAAGTTCTGCCTCTATGACAATGTGCTGATGGTAAAATTGGCTCTTCCGAGTCGCCCCTTAAATGGAGATATGACAACCCTCTTGTTCTATGTAGCGGTGAAGCCAGAGTTGGATGAAATCTATTTTTTTCTTCTTTTCTATTCTCCCCCACTCGTCCCCGATCTGTTTATATGTCTGTCCATACGCCCTGTTCGCGTCCTCCACCTGCATACCACCTCCACACACAGTGCACCTACACAAACGTGTGCGTGAGAATGCCGCACGGGAGCGGTTGACCTGGACGCTACAAAAAGGTGAAACAATTTTGAAAGAAAAAACCCCATCAATTGAAATGCCCTTTAAAAAAAAAAAAACAGACAAAGTTGCTTTCTTACATCATTCGCAATTGGGAGTGGAGATGGGGAAGCATTACGTCCTGGCTACGTCTACGCACCTTTTAAAAACTACGTACGTATAAAGGTGAGCAATTTGAGAGATAGAAAAAAAAAAAAAAAAGATAGAGTGCAAAGGAAGGCAACAGTAGAAGCGGCGATGCACTGTGTACAATCTACTTCTTATCCTTTTTGGAGGTGGCACCGATATGAACAGAAAAAAAAAGACGAACGGAAAGATACACTAATGAGCAGCGGGTTGGATGCTGCACACTCGTGTCGCCTCTCACCCCGTGCGCAGTTGCAAAATTGCGCAACGGGCTGTGCGGTTATCCTGAGAGAAGCATTCATAAAAAAGGAGTTCTGTCAAAATGGGTAAGACAAAATGGGAAAGTCAAAATGGAGAGGTCAAAAAGGGCAGTCGAAAGGGCAGCCAAAAGGGGCATGCCAAAACCCTTGCCCCCCTTTGTGCACACATCCACATTTGGTCATCCCACATTGGGTGGGAGATTGATGGGCTGATGTGTTACACCATATGGATGGCATAACTGCGGTGCCACGCAGGGCTGCATTGTGGCCCCCCTTCATCCCCCGCGGGGTGCGGAGAAAATGTCTACGTTGCTGCGACTAGGTCCCCAAAAGTAGTACTCCTGGATGCACAGGAAAAACCTGTACAGAATGTTCGTGGGCTTCAAATTGTAGGTCAAAAAAATAAACCCACTGCAGAAGATACAAAAACGCAGCAACCTCCCCACAAGGGGGTAGAAATAAATATTCAAGAAGCAAAAAAGCAGCGTAATAACCACCAGGAAGTAGCCAAATCTTCGCAAAACAAAGAATAAAATCTGTGACCACCTCGTGAAACAGAAAAGTATGTAGTGAAAATATTTTACGTTATTAATAATTTCATCATCTATTATATTTGAGACGAATGTTTTAATAACCTGTAGGTTATTTTCTGTGGTTCCCTCGTTGCTGCTTTCTTCGTCTGTTATATTGACGTCACTACTCGTGTCATCGTTGTCCGTGTTGACTTCTCCCGTGCATCTGCTACTGTTGGTTCGTTTTTTCGTTTTCTCCTCCTCGGCTGTGTCTCCCCTTATGTCGGCTTTGTTGTTGTCAATGGATCCGTTGTCCTTTTTGTGTTTCTTTCCGCCTCGGGGAGGGTCTTTATTACTTTGGATTCTGTTCCCGCTGTGACTGTCTACGGCGCTTCTGCTCTCTTCACTTGTTCCACCTGTCGCGCCTTTTGCGGCTTTCTCCCCTTTCGCGCGCCTTGGGCCATCTCCCCCATTGCTGCAGTCCCCCTCGGCGCTCAGGAGCGCACTCGCCTCCGCGTCGCTCCCGCAGGAATCCGAGAGGCCACTCGAATGGTCCGTACTCAAGTCGGTTGAGGAGCAGCTACTATAACTACCGCTGATCTGAGAGTCGCTCGTCGAAGAGGCATCCTCCTTTAAGGTGTTATCATTTGAGGGTACTTCCCCTCCCTTTGGCGGGCTGTAACCACCAAGGTTCTTCGCCTGCATCCAGTAGCTAAACGCTTTGCTCCTTCTCTTCCTCTTCTTCTTCCCCTGCTGTGCTCCCAAGGAGTGAGCATTCGCAGTCCAGCCAGCCTTCGCCCAAGTGCCGAGTTGGCCACTTGCTTTCATTTTGTCACTTTCCTTAATGATGGAAACCAAAATGAAAAAAATTATACTTAAGGCTACTAAAAAAAAGGAGAGAAAAAATTTGGAATACAAAAAGGAAAAGAAAAAAAAAATCAGAAAAAAGACAGAATAGAATGGCGTCTTCCATGAGGAAAAGTTATATATAATTGAAAAGAAGGGCAACCAGATCGTCTCAACATTTCCTTTTATAGTCTTTAACTCATCATACAATTGATTTATGTTTAATTCTTTGTCCAATATTTCGTTGCTCTTGTGGACATAGGAGTAATTAAGAGACGAAATGCAGTTTAACTGCAGAATCCAATTGTTGTAGTTTTTTTTGTTAACTAGTTTAGCAAATAGCCGAACGTTGTAATCGTTCGGACACTTTACCCCTCCCGGTGAGGAAGTATCCTTGATTAAGCTGGTACAACCATTGTTGGCAGTCGCTTCCCCCGTCTGGCCCCCTTTTGGATTGTCCTTGCTTTCCTCCTTAGGTGTCTTCTTCTTATAATGATGAAGATCCATCAAGTGTCCCACTTTGTTAATGTACTTAACAATGATATCATACTTCTTAGACAGCTGTAGATAGAAAACATCGATGAAGGCACTGCCAATATATTCATCCTCCACGATGCCCTCCGTTTCGTCCATGTCGTATAGCTGAATTTCTATTTTACTCTTGATGTAGTGAATTTCGATGTCGATTCTTTCATCCCATATGTTTAACGAACTGTGTAAAGCTTTGGTCCTATAAATTTCTTCATTATTTAGGAGTATTTTTAAATAGGGGTGCATTAGGTCGTTGTCTTTATTCGACCTGTAAGTACTTATTCTGTTTAAGTATCCATAGAGGAATAACTTCACGATTAGGAACCCCCTCGTCTTTTTTGCATTAAAGGTTTCCTTTGGCTTAATGATGCCGTTCCACCACTTGTACTCCTTCAAGCTCCCATCGTCTTTTATATTTACCAAGTGTACCCCCTTCTCTAAAATGGAGCTCTTCGAAAAGCGGGCTATTTTGCTGTTGCAGCCGGATGACACCATTTCGAGGGAGTGGGCGAGGTGGAGCCTGCCTGGTCTTCCTGATCTACCCAGCCTACTTGGCGTTTCTCTTTCTCTCGTAACGCGATGTGCACATTCATACAATACGTACACGAGTGAGCGAACGCATTTATACGGACGTGTACACACGTGTGTAGCTCTGCGGGGGTGACGGCTTCGTCACGCGCGGAGTGGCTCCATGCTATGCGGGGTGGGGAAGCCAAAGTGGGAACAAACAAAAACCAAAGAATTAAAGAACAAATGGCCAAAATGAATGGTGAAAAAAAAAAAATGGCATAACGCATTCAGTGCTTGCGAAGCTGAATTTGCTTATTTTGTGCCATCCCAGTCCCTAACACGTCAAACTTTCTACCCTCGCAAGATTAGCATTTTTTTTTCTTTTCCCATATAAAAACTGCAAACATTAATGGACAGGCCCCAAAGAAGGCGATCAATTTTTAATTTGTTGAATTCTCCTCGAATGTGTATGCATACGGGTATGCTCAAGGCCCAATCGGCGAAACATGTTCTATTGGTCGATGCGCAAATGTACAAGCGCGATTGGTGACACAAAAAAAAGGGAAGATCATTTCGTCGGCTGCTGTTGAGATGATATGACTTTTTTCTTTTGTATACCTCGAAGAAGTGAGAATGGCTTGCTTTCCTATTTGGTTTTTTTTTTCTTTTTTTTTTTTCTTGTTTTTTTTTTTCTTTCCTGCACCAAATGGTGTACGTAAGGGGGAAAAAATATGAACAAGTCAGGCAATAGGGATAGGAATAAACAAAGCCAACTTAGGAAACGGAAAAGAAAAGTGGAGGATCTGTTTAACGGGGAACCCTTCACAAGGGAGTCCCACAACAGGCACCAGTTAAGAGCAAAGAAAAAAGAAACGAGTGGCTAATTCGATTCATAAAAACGAAAAAGCGGTGAATGTTACATTTTGTTTTAAAGGTTGCTGGCCTGTGTATATGCACACACAAGTTGACTTAGCCGTTCAGATGGAGATATAAGGATGTGCCAAATTGCACACGATAATGGCTTCCCCATAATGGTGACTCGTTCGATAAATTCACCAATTCTCATAACATGAGAAAGGGGGCGCAGAAATGGACGGAAAAAAAAGGGAACTACAAACAGGGGAGGTGTTTCACTCCACTTGTGAAACGAATACACATTCGTTACGACTCAAGTGCTTCTTTTTCTTTTGCCTTTCTTTTCCGTCTCTTTCTGCTTCGTCAAAATGGAAAACGAGGGAGGAACAATTGTGGGTTGTTAGTTCATCGCTCTGCCTCGCCGCTCAGTTCTTCCTTCCATAGTCGAACGCCCTCCGGTGTATTTTGCTCTTCTCCTCGTCCAAAATGTGCTTCACATTTTCGTGGTCTTCATAAATTTGAATTTTGTTGGTGGTTATGTCTTTCTCTCTTTTCTTCATTTGGTATATCCCCCATTCCTGGATAAGAAACCGCTTCAGGTAGAGGAAGTAAATTATTCCCAGCACGCCGAAGGAAACTTTCTGAAGTGGGGAAGTGGAAAAGTGGTGTCGTGGTGAAGCGTCGATGAAGCGGCGCGGGCACCGTGTACCGATCGAGGTAACACTGGACAACGCGCTGCTGAGAAGCGCATCACACTATACATGGCAACATTCGCGATGTGAAACCCACGAGCGTCCCTCCCGCAGACGAGCAAGGAGCCGAGTACGCGTTCAGCCTAGCCCCTGTGGCATAAGGGGAAGAAAAAAATGCACACTACATTGCGTCGGTGAATTTGTGAATCAACAGAGAAAAAAAGCGAAAAAGTAAAGAAGCGAAGCAGTCAAGGCGCTGTTTTATCAGGTTTCCTAAAAAGTGACGTTGCAAGGGGGAGGCTCCAAGCATACATATGCGACACGAAACGCATGTTCTGCTTTACTTATTTTCTCTTTTGATAACTTACTACGCCATTCTCCCAGAGGAACTTTTTCATCTTTATGTGGCATCAGTGAGTTTCCAAGGGGGGTGGAATTTTTGGCTTACACTTAAACCGGGGACTCAATCCGAAATAATCTCATGTTAAGCGCAGTTTTACATAGATATGTTTCCGCATAACGAAATTTAATGGCACGGCGATGAGCTACAATTGGGGCGTCGTACTGGATGGACGAATCGACACCTTTTCCTTTGCTGCATGTTTGGGAACAGTGCCATGGGGCACATTCATTTGACATTACGCCGGTTGGCACTATGTGCAGTTGGCTAATTTTACGACGGAGAAATCTTTACACTTTCGATTTGTTATTCCTAAATTAAAATTTCCTTTCAGTTACCTGAGCGACATAACCATGTTCGCGCATCCGTGTGTAAAAATTCGTGGAATTTAAAAAAAAAAAAAAAAAAAAGGAGGAAAAGGTAGGTAATTCAGAAATGTAGCTTCCTTGTGCATCATTCCAAGAGCGTATACGGATGGGAAAAAGTGGGAGTAAAAAATGGGGGGAAAAAATTAAGAACCATATGCATACTTATATGCGCGTTTATACACGTATTCATACGCGCTTTCATGTAACAGGACAGAACAGTAGAGGTGCCCAACGCAAAAAAGGGAAGCTTCTGGACGATGCTTGGAGGTAGGATAGAATGGAAAGAACTTCACACGGAATGGATAATTGCTGCGTGTAGCATTAACGGTGAGGGAAGGCAGCCTCCTGCTCCTGTTCCTTCTTTTTTCTTCTTTTTTCCGCCTTCTTGTGTTGCACCCCTCAGTGCTTCTCCGTTGCGGCCTTTCTTCTTTGCATTATGACAATTTTTTGTATTTCTTCCCTCTTGGCCTTGCCCCTTTTATGAGTACCCAATTTTTTCTTGGCATATTTTAAGCTTCTCTTCGTGGCAGCAGAGGTGCCGATTTTGATCAATTCGATTAATCGTTTCTCATATGGACTAAATCCAGTTATTTCTCTCACGACGTCATTTATAAGTTCCTTTCTTTTTGACTTTGACTTCTTCTTGATGGTCTGCTTGACGTTCCTCCTGGTGACCACATGTCCGCTGTTGAAACCGACTATGAGGGGGGGGAGATGAAAATGCACAATTATTACACAGGTGGATGTGAAAAAGGATGTCTGCAATTGGTTCCAACTGGAACAATGCATTGGGGTACCCAAAAGGCTGTTGTTAACCCTGATGGTGTTTGCTCTGACGTAAATGCAATGACGGAGGAGCAAAAGGTGGGTACATTTCTGTTCAGTGCAGAGTTGCCACGCAGGGGCGATGTAGGCTGGGCCAATTTACGCGAACAGACGACACGCGATTATTCGCCCCTACGAATATTTATGTGTGACCCCCCAGCTGATTCTCCCCTCGGGACATTGCTCTCCAGGCGGTATGCAAAACCTTACCTGCTATTCCAGTCGCTGGCTTGATAGTTGATTTCCTTCCCATTTTGTGAAAGTAGAAAAAGAGATAAAAAAAATTCGTACGGAAGTAGCAGCAGATAGGGAATAAATTAAACTTTCAGATAAACCCTAAGTTTGGAATGAATAAATTAGATGGGATACTCCAAATTACGATTTTTTATTTTTATCATCCAGCATAAGCTGATTCGTACTGTTCAGCGCTTCTTTTTTATTTTTTTTTTTCGCCTTTTCGTTGCAAAAGTGTACGTATGATTTGTTTTAATTTAAGGGGCGCTCCAATTGGGAGGAAAAGAAAAAAAAAAAAAACGCAAGAAGATTGATGCGAAAAGAAAAAGAACATGTGAAGGGATGTTCTACGCGATACCTGTTACCAATTAGGTATGCACTTCTTTCGGTTTGCCCTTTTGTGTTTATGCAAGAATGAAAAAAGTGGAGGCAAAACAGAGGGGGCTACGAAAAAAAAAAAGGCCACGCACTTTACGCTTCACGAGGAGGGGGGACCAAGAGAAAGAGAGAATTAAACCACTGCGTACTCATATCAACCGCTGTTAAAATGTATCCTCATGTACATGCACGTGCTGCGGAGTTTTATGTTGCCTTATGAGCGCTCCTGTCCCCGTTGCACACGCCTTCATTTATAAATTCGTGTTAATTCGCGAAGCCAATATCGCGGTGGGGGACTTTTCCCCTTACCCACCCCCCGGCTTGGGAAGGGAAACTCCTTGGTCGGAAAGAAAAGGCAAGGAGGGCACCTATCATATCACCTCCACATAATATATGGGCACTATCTCTTCAAAGTGTCGCCTGCTCGATGCTACCGTGCCTGCAGCGGCATCGAACCTCCCCTCCTCCCGGTGTTATCAGTGGTCAGTTGGTATGTTGTCCTCTGCCGCGTCATTTGGGGGAGGCACCCAAGCCACCTGCGCGTAAAAAAAAAATTTACTTTTCGTGGCTAGCGAAAAATTGGCAATTTTTTTTCCGCGCGCGCGAAATGTTTTTAATTTTGGATTTGTTTTAATTGTTTTTTATTTATTTGCTTATTTTTTTCTTTCTGCTTATTGTTTATTTTTCTGCTCATTGGTTATTTTTCTGCTCATTGGTTATTTTTCTGCTCATTGTTTATTTTTCTGCTTATTGTTTATTTTTCTTCTGATTGCTTATTTTTCTCCTTATTATTTATTATTCTCCTTATTGCTTATTGTTCCACTTAATGTTTATTGTTCTGCTTACATCTTATTGTTCTCCCTATTTTTCCTGTACATTTCTGCCACCCTTCCACAAATCATCCAAAACATGTGGAAAACCCCCCGTCGAGTGTGAAAAACGCGTTAAACAGGTTTCCTGTGAAGGAGGCTAAAACGATTCTCCCCCAGCAGCGCCGTTTTTTTTTTTAAATATCACTTGCGACAAAAATTACATTTCAGTTTGTTCATATGTACCAGAGTGAACATTCGAAGTGATCAACGTGTGAAAAGCATAGATACCTGGTTGGGATAATCTCCCCTGCTGGGTAGACCCTTCTACTAGTGCGCGACACCTTATACGTTCGGGTGTCATGAAGTGAAAAATGTAAGATAGTCAGGTGCATACAGAAATTTCAACATGCATACATGTGCAAGAATTTCGTAACTATGTCATGGATAATCGCGCAGTTTCTGCTCACGCCATTTGTATTCATTGACGTAGATGACGCTTTTGTTGAGAGGTTTCCTTTTTTTTGCCTATCCCCTTTGTATGGTATGCCCCCATGAGGTGGGAACATCTTCTCGTATATAAAATTCCCCCCTTACATTGCTAAACCAAAAGAACAGTGTCCAAGGGGCACTTGAGTAACTTTTTTAATTTTATTTTCTGTGATGATCTTTAATATAATTGACAAGCATATGTCTGAATATAAAATGTAACTGATGATATTCTATACAATCTGAGAAAATAAAATTATTAAGATGCTCATTGCAGGGGGAGGCAATGCATTCCGGAAAGGTGAAAAGTGTAGCACAGCAGGGAGTTCGGTTAGTCAGCTATCTCCCTGATGCTTCCCAAGTGTGTGTGACCATGTGCACTGCGATTGCTATTCCCTTGTTACGCAAGTGCAAAATGCAGAGCGCGTTAAAAAAGGGGGGCATAACAACATTCGAACGTCGTCATGGAAATAATCAAAAAAGGTTCACTATTAAAGGGATGGAATGCCCATACGTTTTTCCCTTACTTTAAGGTAACATTTTTCTTCCTAACCTGGGGAGAGCTCCTTCAGTTACGTATCACCCGAAAACACCAAAGGGTGTGGGAATCCCCATTTTACGCATTTCCCTGATGAGTAAATGACACAGTTTGATTATTCACCCGTCCCTGCGTAAACGTAGACCCTGTTCTTATCCACTTTGGAGTGAAACACATAAACTGCTTCTAAGTGGGTGTAAAATGCTCTGTTCACGTGTTTTATCGTTTCTTTTGATTGAGGCAGTTTTGCCTTATCGCCATTCCAATAACAAATTGGCAATTCGAAACGGTTAAGCTTTTTGTGGCTGAACTGAAAACGCAACCTGGTAGAATAGTTGCATCCGTCATCACAGCGTAACAAAAGTCAGGACATATATCATATCTGTGTTATTTTAGCGGTACGGTGGTTAACATAGAAAAAAAAAATTACCAAGTTGCCAAGAAGTATCCACATGTGGGGAAAATATATCTCTCCTTTGATGATATACTTTATTTATGAGTTCCCACGAATGAAACAACAGCAAAATGGAACATAGATACACAGGGTGGGTAGCACGTTATATAGAGTGACAAATGGGTCCATTTGTCTCCTTTTAAATATCACCAATCTGTTCTTCAGTTCATCGGGTGGTTCATTTTTCGTGGGAAAATTGTAAACAAGTCAGACCACTTATGTAACTATGCCATTTCTTTTTTTTTTTGGAAATACCATTTTGGCTAGTTCAAAAAAAAAAAAAAAAAAAGGTTCATGGAAAAAAGCTGTTTATATAGGAAAAAAAAGGTAGTTAAAAAAAAAAATCCAAATCACAGTGTCGTCATAAAAAATAAAAGTCCACTTAAAAGGGGGAAAAAATAAAAATTTTTAAAAAAAATAATTATATTTTTAAAATAAAATA
>NW_008481853.1:312496-325026 GCF_000524495.1 Plasmodium inui San Antonio 1 | reverse complement strand
TTATATTTTTAAAATAAAATATTGTTAATGCATTTCTTTTTTAATTTTATTTTTCTTTATTTTTTTGTAATGTTTTTAAATTCTCACTTCTCCAAATTTTTAATTTAATTTTTTTGTATAATTTAAATAATTCCCCTTGATTCCCTTGTTTGTGCTTAATCAATCCTTTGCGCCTTTTAAGCGACATCCTTGTGTTTTCTTCCCTGGCCAGTTGCGAGGAAGTAGCAACCTGCAACAAGAGCATGTATAATAGTACCATTACGTAGGTACTATTGGAACACGTTTCTTGTGCATGTTTATGTAACGAAGGCAGCTACTCCACCCCCGCATCTACGTTTCAGCAGTATGCCAACTGTAGAGGGAAGAATTTTTTGTAACCGACCATTTGTGCGCGCCATATAATATAATTTGCTCAATCTTTTGATACCAGTCGGTGGAAAAGTATGCCCAGATACATTATTTGTGCAATTGAAGTTTTTTTTTTCTTTTTTAAATAATGTGGCGAATTACCGAAGCAAGTGTTTACATATAAGCATATATCTGCAGCTTATCGTGTATGTAATTTAACGTAGCAGTTCTTGCATATGCATTTGTCTTTTTATTTATTTTTTTTTTTCGAAGTGCTGATTGTTCTTCATTTATGGGGAGACCAGCTTGCCGAAAAACTGCTACACCGTGTACGTATCACCGTTACGGCATTTTATTTGTATGTTTAATTTTTGCACAGTTGCTTTGAGTATTTTCTGGAAGGGGCAAGAGAAGCCTTCCAAAGTTATACAGCACACAATTTCGTGAATTTTTTTTTTATTCCACTTTTACATTTTAACGTTTTACATTTGTAAGATGCCCTCCCTCCGTATCTAAGGCGTAGCAGAGAACTTGCGTCGACCACCCCTGCGCGTTTTCGCCGTTCGTCATTACGTGTGTTGTACTCTTCTGCCCGGGCGGGCCTTTTTTCAGAGGCCTTCAAACTTTGTGATTCGCCAGTGTGTGTAGAGTAGAGCAGCACAACACAGGCATATACATTTATACGTACACATATATAGATAGGTAGCTAGATAGACGGATAGATAGATACCCATAGGCGGCCAGTGCGCCCGGACGAGTGACTCCCCGTTTTCTTCACCCGCGCCTGCACCAATGACGAAGGTAAAAATAAAGAAAAAATTCAAGCACAGCGGGACGCTTGAAGAAGACTTAAAAAACAGTGTAGTCACAAAGAATAAAATATTTAAAAAAAAAAAAAAGGGAAATAAGGCAAGTGAAAAGAGAACAAAAAAAAAAAGAAAAGACGATGTTCAAAGAATTTTGAATCTGGCGAATAGGCAAAATGAGGAGGATCTGGAGTATTCAGACTATGGCAATAGTATCAGTGGTGACGATCTGGATGGTGGCCGATTAAAACAGGTGGATAAGTTCCTCCAGTTTGATGACGACATCGGAGGGGAGGAGGGAGTCGACGATGATGTATCAGATCGGGAAAATTTGATGGCGAACAAAATGGTGTTTTCTGCCGAGCAGATTAGCCATAACGAGAAAAACCAGATGGATGAATCTAATGACATTTTGGATGATCTTGATGTGAAAATAAATCCCCACGGGATTGAAAGAGGAGCCAAATTGGACAAGGGGAAGGACGTCAAAGCTGAGCCATCCGAACAGGTAATAACACTTCTCAGCCAATTTATGGAAGAGGAAAGAAAAAAAAAAAAAAAACGAAAAAAAAAGAACTTACGACACGGATAAAAAAACAGTGTGGTGAGGGTAGAGAGTGCCCAGTGCAAGCGACACCCGTCAGGCGCCCTTCCCTCCAGAAGCAATTTTATTTTGTTAAAACTAGTACCAATCGATGGCGCTTTCGTGTCTGCAGTGAACTCTGCACACGAAACGCTTGTAGTGCGAATGAAAACACTGGTTGCTTTTTTTTTTTGTTTTCTTCTCTCCCTTCCTGTACGTTTTATAAAAAAAAAAAGCGAAAATAAAATTGCTGAAAATAAATTTGCTGCAGTTATCAGGGCATAAACGTCTTTTAATATTTGAGGAGTTTATGCAGAATTCTGGGCACAAAAAAAGAAAAAGAAAAAACGTGTGGGGTTGGGGTTTCCCAGGTGTTTCTGTTCGCATAAGCACTCCGCGTCTTAACCAGTTGACGCGCCAGTTCTGCGACAATTCTACCCCATTTGACACGCCCCCATTTTCCACGGGTATTTTCCCACTCTCTCCCTAACAGGAAAAGCTCGACGCGCTGGTCCAAAAGTGCTACGAAACGATCGGAGAAGAACTGGCCCACTACAAGAAGGGCAAGTTACACAGGGCGCTAACCGTTCTGGTCAAATCGCCCAGATGGTTCGACCTGCTCCTTCTGACGAAGCCGAAAAGGTGGACCACTCAGGCGACCTTTGAAGTTACTAGAATTTTCTCATCAGGATTGAGGGAAAAGGAAGTGGCCCTGTACTACGAGTTTATTCTACTGCCCATAATTCTGGACAATATCGAGAGGAAGAAGAAGCTAGAAACGTTTCTGTACAAAACGTTGATTAAGGCTTTGTACAAATCGAAGGCCTGGATGAGGGGGATGCTGTACCCCCTGCTGCGTCGGGTAGGTCAGAGTGTAGCACATGTTAGGGTAGATGCGAAGCTTTTCCTTTATACGCGTCTTTCTGATGGTGAAGCAGTAGAGTGAGGCAGCACATTGAGGCAACGCGGTGAATCGCTCCTTCGACCAGCGCTCGCAACCACGAAATGGCGTGTTTTAACATGATGATTAGTTTTTGTCTAAATTACAAATAGTGATGACAATTGTACTGCCCCAAACTGATTAAAACGCAAGTGGACAGAAAATTAGGGCTAGAAAATTCGAAATGTGGCGTTCTGTGTATGTCTGCCCACTTACCCGCCATGCTTCGTCAAAGCAAATAAGTGTAATGCAGGCAATGAAAACCGAAAAGAGAAAAAAAAAAAAAAAAAAATAAAATAACCCTTTTTCTATGTTTTCTTTCCCCCAATGTTAGGAGTGCACCAAGAAGGAACTAGCCATTTTCGGAAGTGTCGTCCAGAAAATGAGCATCTCGATAAATTCAGTAACGCAGTGCTTGCAGGAAATTTTTACCTTTCCGTGGAACTCAAACATTTCCCACTTCTTATGTCTTTTTTTTAACAAAAAATATGGATTCTCCAAAGAGGTGAGGACTGTCGTGAGGAGAGCGGCGCGTGTTTTTTGCGCGCCCACGGGGATGGGGATCCAACAACCTGAGTTTTCTTTAGGCCTACCCATTCGGTGCATCGCCATTTCCCGGCATCGTTTCCCTAGTTTATATTTATGATCATATTCCCTTTTGTACTCCCCCTTTCCTCTCTCTGCAGTTTATCGAAAAGTGTGTAGACTACTTCGTCTCATTTTTGAACAATCCTGACGTATTGACAGTGAACTGGCACACCTCGCTGCTGCTGCTCGTACAGAATTATAGAGGTAAGCGTAGGAGCAGTTGCGTTGTGTATGTTGGCGCTGCATAGCTTGATGTGGCGCAGTTTGCCGCCTTGTTGTGTGGCTTCAGGCTATACCCCTTTTATCAACGCATGGAGTTGTTACGCGCTTGAAGAGGAGCAATTACAAAGATGGGCCAATCGAATGGGGACCCCTCCTTTTTTTTTTTTTTTTCCTTTTTGTCGCACATGATGAAAGCATACGCTTGGCATCTGAATAAAATTATTTTGAAGATAATTTTTGTAACCAGTTATCCCTATCTGACAAAGAAAAAAGGAAAAAAAAAAAAAAAAAGGCCCCCCTTCGATTGGCGTTTCTTTCTGTGCACATTTGCTCCTTGCGGTATTGCCCCATTGACAGACGCCCTGTTGGCAGTGGCTGCACAGGGAGGTATAAGTACAATTGGGTCTTTTCTACATGGCTGTTTTTTTTTTTTTTTTTTTTTCTCCTCTGAACAGCCTTGATGGGAGATGAAGAAATTGAGAAACTGCGCATCCTGGTGATGAAGAAAAATCACCCCAAATTTTCTAGCGAAATTTTCAAGAGAATGTACTCACCCACCTCACTGATGAACAAAATAAAAGATTTGGCGACAGACCCGAGTGAAGATATGGTGTAACGGAGGAGGTGGTCAGAGTAAAGTGCTAAGAAAAGGGTGTCCATGGTGGTGAGTGACCACGTGGACGAAGCGGTGTAACACAAAGGGGGGGTTCTGAACATGAACTGTACCGTTTATGTTTCACATTATTTATTTTCCTTTTTTTTTGTTCTTGTTCGTTTGGGTGTTTTTTTTTTCATCTTTTGGAGAGGGGTTACCCAGCAAGGTTGGACAGGTGTGAAGAGGAAGGAATAGTGTAGCGTATATAGAAAGTGAAGCGACGGGGTTTTACCTTTCAGGGGTAACCTCCAAAGGGAAGGAAAAGATCCCCACGGATGATCCGCCATCGCATCAGGTGAGTAAAGAAAAAAGAAAAAGAGTACCGCAGGAGAGTGAAAATATTATACTCCATTTTGAGTGGCAAAGATATAGACAAAATTGCGCCTTCTCGGGGGGGAGGGATAAAATAAAAAAAATATTAAAATGATGAAAACTATTCAGTTCTGCTTCTGATAAGTAATTGAAGATACATTGCCCAGCTGATTTAATATTTTTATATTTACTGTCCTTCTTCCCGAGTTTGCTTCCTTGCGCGCAGAGTGGCCAAGCGGCCCTTCCCAAGACACAGGAAGTGAGAGGGGGGGGTATAGTAAGATGTAAATTTTTTTTTTTTTCTTCTTCTTCCTTTTTATCCCTCCAGATGGTATACATAAAGAAAACGCGAGAAGTGCATTATGGCCTTGGTGGAAAGATATATGCCTGATGCCCATTCGGAGGGGACCTTTCTTCGCATCTGCGAAATGGGAGTTCACTTGGGGAGGACTCGGTGAGCCTTCCCTTGGCACGATGGGCCGTATGTTCTATGCGTCTTTTTTTTTTTTTTTTTTTCTTCTTTTTTTGTAAACTTGCGAACCATTTGATAAGCTCTCAATTTAAAAGCGTTATTAGCTCATTTTTCTAAACGGAGGGAGTATAGTGTCTACTGGGTGAGGATGCATTTGATAGGTGTTCCTTGGCCAAGCCGTGTAAGAGGGGCCATCCTAAACTATGACATTTTTGCTACATTTTACTCACACGAGTAAGTACATACAAAAAAAGTGTTTGGTTTACCTTTATAGTGATGTGTGTAGTACGAATCGATTGAGTTGTTAATTTTTTATTTTGTTCCTAAAAAGGGGGGGGAGGCATATATTCTTTCTTCTATGTTAAATGTTCCCCAGTTCGTGATTTTACCCCTCATAGGAAGGGAGATAAATTGGGAAGAAGGGTGTCCGTTCTTGCAGTGTCGTTCTTCCAGTGTCCTTCTTCCAGTTTCATTCTCGGAGTGTCGTTCCTTTTTTATTATGTGAAATGTTAACTTTCCCGGGGCAAGGATCACCAAAAGTCGAAACACTATGGATGGCAAGTTTATCGACGTGGAGGCGAAAAGCCTATACAGCGTCATCGAGACGTTCGAAAGGAAGATTGTAAATTTGTCTTACATAAATGAAGAGGTACTACACCTGGATGTGAAGGCATCATGTTCGAGAAAACGGTTTTTATTGCGAAGGGGGATGCACCTATTGTGGGTGGCACTGTTATAGTGTATATGGGTGTATATATATGTACGTATGTATGGGCTAGTTAGACTCTCTCCTTTCCTACTTGCCCTTTCGCAGGTGCTGGAGAAATTGAACGAGAAAGAGCTGTCAAGCCTACCTGAAGAATTCTTCACCTACTTTAAGGACATAATAAAGCTGAATAAATTGTATGAGCATACGGAGATTATAAAATGTGAAGAGGAAATGGAAGTGGAGGATGGACAGGGGGGAGGCGAACGAGGCGGCGAAGGAGAAGACAAACGAGACGACAAAAATTACGACGAACGGGATGACGACGGAGACGACCAACTTGGAGTGCACGGGGAACACCAAGACTTGGTGGACAAAATTAAAAAGTACTGTTCCTGTTTGTGCAGAATTTTTGAGAAAAATGAAAACTTGTCCCCCATCTTGAATTCGCTAAGTGAGAAGAAGAGCCACGATTTTTTTAAGTTCTTGGACATCGTGAAGGATTTGAAGGTAAGTGACCAACCCAGGGTCGTCAATTCGTGCACAGTATGGTATGCACAGTATGGTGTGCATAGTATGGTATGCACAGTATGGTGTGCGTAGTATGGTCTGCAAATGTGCGTTGCATGTCTGCCTTGCATGTGTGTGTTGGATCTCCTCCCCCAGAAGGGGCGGTCCCCCTATTTTGTAAATCTCCATGTGGGACCTCCCTCCATCGTTCCTTTGCACCATTGAACAATGGCACCATGGCACAATTGCATAATTTGACGATTGCATTTCTTGGCGACCCCTCGACAGGACATCTTCCTGGTGAAGTTCCAAACGACAGTGGAGGAGCAGCGGAAGCGAATCGAAAGCCTGGAAGAGTTAAAGGAGGAGGAACAGAGAACACAAAACGAAGAGAAACAACTAAATGACGAGTTAGAACTTGTTAGGAGAAGAAGTCACGAGGAATTGAAAGATCTTCAGAAGATATTGATGACAAAAGAGAATGAGCTGAACAATTTGAAGAAGTCCTCTGAGGAGAGCATAAAGAACTTGCTAGATCATATGCCTGTAAATAACCTCACAGAGGATTTGGAAAATATCAATGCCTTGCTCGACAAAACGAAGAATGTGTATGATGATCAGATTAGGACATACCAAGACTTAGAGGTCAACTTGGTGAAAAAGAACGTCCTAATTGAGCTAGATATTCAGAATTACATCGAATCGATTGAGGCGGAGATTGAGGAGATGGATAAAGGTGAGCCAAGTCCTGGAACGAAGGAAAGGGGTTTCTTCATTAGGAAGTATCCTCACCCGTGCAGTCAAGGCCACCTCTTCTCCCCCACATGGTAATCCCACTCCTTTTGCCGCTCCCCGCAGAAATCCAACTCTGGGACAAGAAACTGAGAGAAAACAAAATTATCGACATAGACCTGGACGCCACAATGGTGAAGAAGAAAGTCGAAGTAGAAGAGAAAAATTTTTTAAAAGAACTGACAGACAAAAGGAGAAACATCCTTATGAAAAGAGAAAATGAAGACAACGAAGCGGCCACGATTATTCAGGCGTACATCAGGGCGGTGAAGGAGCGAAGTATTTACAGTGAATACGAAAAGAAGAAGAAAAAAAAGAAAAAAAAAAAGAGATAACTAGGGGTTGGGATGGGTTGACTCGGTGGGGAGCCGACGTGGAAGAGCAATCCACCTGAGGGGAATATAGACAGGTTCGCCATTTCTACAGAAGTAACGCTGGACGGAGGAATATCAAGCAGCGTTGGCGTCTTGCACAAAATGGGATAACCTGGCAGGGATTCCTCACTTTTTTTACTATGGAAAAGACGCAGCGTGGATCTCTTCAAAGAGAAGCCTATCGTCTACATTGAGAAGAAACAAACAGGATGACGAAATGGCGAAGTGAAAAAATGTGCCAATCGTGAAAGCAACAAATTTGAACTGTGCACATGTTGAGGGTAACCGTCCTGGAATGAGAAGCCTCCCATTTTGTGAGAATTTGCAAAAAAGGAAAAAAAAAAAAAAAAAAAAAAAAAAAAATAATAAGAATTCACTTGTGTAACACAATTGTGAATATGTCCATTCGCGTGTGTGGATTCTTACAAACATTATTACTCATTTGAGGAAACCCTTTTGTAACGATTTCCATTTCCATTTTTAAAATCTCCTTTGTTTTGTCTTTCATGTCAATTTTTGTATGTTGCGTGAACAATGCATGTCGTACTTTTCCGTTAAGCTAGTTGTTTTTTTTTTTTTTTTTCAACGCGCAAAAGATCTGGCGTATGTTTTTTTCCCTTTTTTTTTCCTTTCGGTTCTCCGCTTGGCCCACCATCGTGATGTCATAAATCTGTTTGTCTGGGCGCGGAAAGGAAGCAAGTATGTGCACACGTGGATAGTTTTGTGGTGAGAGGTTAGCGGCTACCCGTTAGCAGCTACCTGTTAGCCTCACCGCTTAGCGACTACCGCTTAGCGTTGGCAGCCGTGCCGCCTGCAGTGAACGCAGACTACGCTTTCCTGCATCCGCCGCGCCCAACCCGAACCGCTTCCCCCCCCCCAATCTGCCAAAATGAACGACGTGGATATAGAGGACTACCACAGGAATATCCTCCAAGAGCTGAACGCAGTTGAAGAGGAGGGGGAAATATCCTTGTCTATATTTCTAAACGACTTAATAGATATCGACATCGAATCGAATTTTAACTTCAGCTATCAAGTGATCAGTCGGGTGATGCAAATATGTGTAAACTCGCTAAACAGGAATTTGATCACACTAGCAGATGCATGCATGCACTTTATGCGTTACAGCATTAGTAGGTGCCTAAAACTGGAGGAAGAGATTAATCAATCCTTCTTCGACAGTATAAACACGATCGTGAAAATATGTCTTAATATGAAATACTTCATCGACAACAGATCTTTGTTGTTTCAAAGAGGATTTTTATCCTTCATCATCGAGTTAGATAAAAGTTCACCAAATTTCATGATTCTATGGAAAGGGTACAAAACGGAGATGTGTACATTTCTGCCCTCCCTACTGCATCTCATTTCCTTCCACTTAACTCTCCTAAATGATGTTTTAAAAGAATTCAAAAAAGATGAACTAACCTGTAACAGCTACATGCAGGTGGGATGCTCAAGAATTAAGATCATCGAAATTGCCTTCAATTTGCTCTTGAAAATATTTAAAGAGATCAAAGAAATTCCCTTCATTTCGTCGCTCATCGATTATGTCAACCTCATTGTGGATACTTACGACCACATACCAGACGTAGAAATCAAGAAGAAGATCTTATCTCTGTGCAGATGTTTGTATAGCAGCAACTGCGATGGGAGTAAGACCCATTTGGCTTCCCTCCCAGGAGTGACCAATTTGCTAAGCAGAAAGAGGAACAACTATTTGGCACTAACCAAGGAGAAAGACATAAACATGGGCTACCTGAGAAACTGTTCCTATATCTATGTCTCCGAGAGTCACCTCTTCATCAGCACATTTAGCGCCAGTGGGGGGGAGCGGCCAAACGGGACAGACAGGACAGACGGGACAGATGGGACAAACGGGACAAACGGGACAAATGGGTCAACTGTCCGCATCAACTATGGGGATACCCCCCCACACCAGGGTCATGGGGTTTCCCCCACCAGTCCGAAGGAGAAAGTCATTTTGACTCCCAACGGTTTCAGGGGATGTCTTCTGCTGAACTTCTTCTACGCCTACTTTTACAACACCCAGAACAAGTTGCTCATCGTTTTGTGCTACGACCAAGTGAAGGTGCGGAAGGACTCACGGGGGAAGATGCTCGTTTTTCGTTGCTCGCGGATGGACGCGCTGGGTAAGAGCGAAGGAAAAAAAAAAAAAAAAAAAAATTATAAAACAAAGTAAAATGAACACACACGTACAAATATACATCCACATATACGTACATATATGCATGCTCCGCTTCAATCGTGGGAAACGATGGGAGTTTCTCCCTAGCTGCGGCTCCGCATCCTCACCAACACTAAGGAGCCGAACCCCGTTCCACCCCCTACAGGTGCACTGTCAAACAAGCTACGGACACAGTACGAAGGCCGCCTCCTGGACCACATAGAGATTTGCGTCAAGTTCCGTTCGGAATCGATTAAGAATAAAATGTTTGATGTAATCGCGGAGGTAATTTCGATTGACAGTAACGAACCTGACGATGGTGAGGAGGTGAAGGAGGAGTCGGATGAGACCTGTCTTCGGAAAGGGGCTCAGCACGAGACAAAGCTGAAAGGAGACAACAAGAGTGCGAATAGTTTCTCCGAGGATGACAACGACTCAGACAGTCGCACCAACTGTGTCAGTGCGGACGAAATAATAGAAGAAGAAAAATTGGAACGCAGGAAAGTAAGCTTTGCCTCGATGAAGGAAATATACCTAATGGATTATCGCACATCGATGAGAACGAAAACGTTACTCCTGGATGAGTCCCTAAATGAGATGGACAGACACGACGACGAGGGGGGGCTCTCCGATTTGACGGCTGAAGAGGATAGGAAGGTTCCTAGTGCTCCGGAGGAAGAAACTAGTTGCCCAAGCGTCGGTAAGGCCAGCACATTAGGAGGGATCCTTCCGGAGGAGGGAGGGGGCACCAGCCATGCATATGCAGTAAATGAAGCCGGGTGGGTGATCGAGGCAGATGACACCCTTGACCCCGAGGGGGGAGATGGTGGCGAATCACTTGGAGGAATGCCCACAAAGGTGAGCTACGCAACGACGAAGGATTTGGAGCACACGGAGGGTGTAGAAGACGAGGTGGCTATTCTTGAGGATGACGAATTGTTTGGGGAAAACCCATTCCGCAGTGTTCTGTCAGAGAGGAGGAAAAACCTCGGTGAAGGGGGTCAACTGCCAAATGGCCAACAGATATACCAAATGAAGGACACCAAAAGGGTGAAAGAAGAAAGCGGAGGTGAGGATCCACAGGACGAGTTCCTCATTCTGTCGGATATGGACAAATTGCGTGAACAAGTCTGCATTGGGGAAAGAAGTCAAGGCGGGGAGCATGATAATGATAAAGACCACGTTGACGTGGGGAGCCACCCAGGGGAAGCAAATGAGAAAACTTCTGGAAGTATACACCAGATACGTTTAGAAAATGATGGGACGAAGCTACTACTCAGTGAGCCTGTAACAAAATTGGAAGAGGGCAAGGAAGGTTCAAGAGAGAAGAACAAATCGGATGTTAGCTACCACCCGAAGAGGAGCTACAGCCATGGCAACATTCCCCAGGGGAAGGAAAGAGAAAGGAGAAAAAATTGCCCTCCTTACGATATAAAAGAATTTATGATGAAAAATGGGATTGATGAACACGTGGGAGAGGAAAAGAGAAGTCCTAGATGTGATCCTTTAGAAAGCTTCCTCACGGGTGATCCGTGGAAAGGAAGCAGTCATAGGGGTGGGCAGAGCATCCTCAAGTCGCCACCCGAAATCGTTAAGAAGTTACTCAGCTATGACGCGAAAGAGAAACACGTTGATCAGTGCATACAAAGTTTGGCAAAGCCACAAGGGAACGGCACCCCTAGGGGGAGGCAGCGGGGGGACCTACAAAGGCATTTACACCGCGTTGATCACAGAGTGATGCACAATCGAGAAGAAGGGGACAGGGCTAGACAAAGGGTAAAGGAAGAAGAGAGTAAGAAGGGAAGCGGTCACATTATAGAGGAAAGGCCAGGCTATCAAGCGGATGGCCCTGTAAATTTGGACAAAACGGACACTCCGAGCGAAGAGAACCCTTCGGTTGCAGCGTGCCAAAGTGGAAGAAGACACGACGAGGGGGAGACGGGGGAATACTCCGAAGTGGTGAACATTGAGGGAGAGGACGAAGCGAGTAACGAAATGATCTCAAGTGACTACCTGGTGGGGGGAGAAATGGACGGCGGGGGAAGCAGAACCAGCATTCGCAGGGACGGGATATGCAGAGACGGCACTTGCACAGATGCCAGTTGTAGAGACGGAAGTTGTAGAGAGGGCAGTTGCAGGGACAGCATCTGCAGGGAGCCCCGTCGCACGAATGAGGCCTTCAGAAACTCCGCAGTGAAAGGAACACACCACATCGACAAACCCAGCTCAAATTGCAAAAGTAAAAAAAGAATCGCAACGAATGAAGCCAACACAGCGAACGGAGCAGCATGCCCCATGAACGATTACGCAGCAAAAAATAACCACCCAGATTCGCCTTATCCAGTGAAAAAAACAAAATATAATTACCATGACCCAAAACTTTTGAACTTGCTAAAAAATGAAGAAAATTTGGACAAGTTAAGTGCTAAATATTTGATTAAGGCTTATACAATAATTCAGTATAACCGCAGAAACACACACATACAGATAGCGGATTGTTTCCGGAGCGTTAGGAAGGAAATTACCACATCGTTTGATCTCATTAACAAAAAGTACTCAGCTTGGTTAAAAGAACTGCAACTGAAATTTGCTGGGAGACTTGAGGGGATTGTTTCAAGGCACTCATATATGCTCCTGCTTAATAAGAGGCGAACTGGACAAATTAATGTGGACACACTTCCCATTCCTATAGACCTCCAAATTATTTCCACGAAAATAAATACACTGCAGGACACGCTTAACATAGTGCAAAGAACTATGGAGGATAAGATTAAGAATTTGCAGATTTTGATGGCGTACAAGGAGAGTGATGTGTATACTTCGTCCCTTTCGCTGAACACTCTGCTGTCCCGCTGTTCCACGCAGCGCCTAAGGGAGGGCGCCGGCGACGAGCAAGGCGGGGGTGCCCAGCAAAGCGGCGGTGAGAAGTGAAGAGACGGTGAGAAGTGAAGCGGTGCTGAGAAGTGAAGCGGTGCTGAGAAGTGAAGCGGTGCTGAGAAGTGAAGCGGTGCTGAGAAGTGAAGCGGTGCTGAGA
>NW_008481853.1:311452-312316 GCF_000524495.1 Plasmodium inui San Antonio 1 | reverse complement strand
TGAGAAGTGAAGCGGTGCTGAGAAGTGAAGCGGTGCTGAGAAGTGAAGCGGTGCTGAGAAGTGAAGCGGTGCTGAGAAGTGAAGCGGTGCTGAGAAGTGAAGCGGTGTTAAGACATGAAGCGGTGTTAAGACATGAAGCGGTGGTGAGGAACAAAGCGGTCGAAAAAATCACGGCAGTCGTGGCGGGCCCCTGTGACCCCTCCTCATCTCGTCGTGCACCCCTCGCGAGCACCCCCCTCCCCTTTGTTAAGCTCCATCGAGCTCATTATTTTCACCTTTCCAACATTGCATTCCACACACGTCCCTATCCACACAATTGTTTTAACCATGGCACTATTTTATTGTAGGGGGGGGTGAGGACGGGGCCTTCATATACTTTTCCCCGCCTGGCACTTCCCACCCACGCCCAGGTGTCCCCCTCAGGAGCGTAAAAATGTATATATAGAAATATGCAAATGTGGAGCTTTCGCACCGGGGGATGCTCCCATAAGTGGTAAAAATATCCTTACTGGGAAAGGAGGTGGCTCCGCGGGAGAGGGCGCCGAGAACTGGGGGTGCTCCACAGCTCGTGCTCGACGCATATTTTCGTGTGCACTGACTTTTGTACTTATTTTGTACTTATTTTATACTTATTTTGTACTTTGTTCTTATTTTGATTTGCAAAAAAAAAAAAAGCGACCGGGATAAACTTTTACCTGCTGCTACTAACGCAGATGTTTTAAAATTGTCACAAATTGGCGGAGGTCATGCGGCTAGGCGGCCAGTTTCCTTTTCCCAACCCTCCGGTGCGGGCGCAAAACCTATTCGCAGCAAAAACACACGGTCGGTGGAACATTTTCGTGCCGACTGTCGCCCGACGATTGA
>NW_008481853.1:225740-310604 GCF_000524495.1 Plasmodium inui San Antonio 1 | reverse complement strand
CATATGTACATATGTTTTTTTCAAACGGATAAGCAAAAGTTTAATTTTTTTACAATTTTGTGATAAGCACGAAAAAATGAATAAAACAACGTGTGCCTCCAACCTTGCGAATTCGTACAACGAAGTTTTGTTTATCCTTTTGGCCCCCCTCCAGTAGGAACTTCGCCTATGCCGTGAAAATGAGTTGAACCAATACGCAAGAAAAGGTTAAGGGAAAGTGAGATGGTACTTTCACTCGGTGGGCCACCCGCGAGATTATTACCCCCTTGTGGAGGCCGACGTTCTTTGGAAGATATGCGAATGGGGAGGGATGCGCTTCTCCCGGAATTTTAATATGAAATACCTCACTCCTTAATTTGAACATCCATAACTTCCATTGCCAAACTGTTCCCAAACGATTCCCCTTCTTAAACGAAGCAGTTGACCTGCGAACTGATATGTAATTCTTCAAATGATGAATACTTTTTTAGCGATGGGCGGACTGAAAGAAGTAAAACTTTGCATGTCGAAAATCGCGTAAACTGATAAGAATTATATATATACGTAATAACGCCTCCGCAGAGGGATCGCGCAAACGCAAGTGCCATGCCATGCGTACCTTTCATCCTTCATACTCCTGGGACGGGGCAGTCATTTCGGTTTAAGGTTTACAAAATGGGGGGTGACAAACAGTTGTGATGAAGTTTGTAAAAGGGTGTTAATAGGGAGTGGAAGCCTCTTAAAAAATGGAGGCCATAAAGAAGGGGGTAAAACAAGGTAGCACTCGGGACCAGTGTGCACCGGGCGGGAATGGGCCAAATAGCTTCTTCGGCACGTAACAGTGTAGTGTGTTGGACCCAAGAGCACCTGTACAGGGTTGACAGATTGCTTCGCACCCGTCTCGACATTGGGCAAATAAATGCGGAAGGGTTAAAAACTAAGAAAAGAAAAAAAAAAGCCGCACGCTGTACTGCCCTTTGCGGGCAATTGCGACCTTCACAATGGAATGGACTTAACCATTTTCCCACTCCTGAATTGTCGGTTGGCCTCCTCATTCTCGATAATGTGTATGGACAGAATGGGGGAAAATAATTTGGCCTTGTTGAGGACATCACAAATGTAGGAGCTGCTAGGGAACATGAAAAAAACATCATCGGGGAATTCAACATAGCAGAAAAGGAGATCGTCGTTTTTGTTCTTCTTCACAATATCGTAATGATCCATGATGGATTGATTCTCCGCAAAGTCTACGATCGTTTCTATGATTCCCCATTCGAAATATAGCAAGAAAACGGTAAGGTGAATGTACATAGAGGTATCAACATAAAGCACAGGGATCACATTGTTCGTTTGCTGGTATACATTTTCAACCATCTGAATGTTCCTTTTGTGTAAAATTTCTTGGACAAGATTGGCAACGTTTTTTTCCTTTTCCTTCGCTTTTCTTTTTTCATCTTGATATATTTTATTTTTTTTTAAAATGTCTTCGTATTTTTTGAAAATGATTTTCTTGATCTTTTCGTACTCGTTCAAATTGATATGCTTCTTCAGATCAATCGATTTGGTCATGTCTTCAAATCGGTTAACGTACATGTGTGCATCTTTGTATAATTCCAAGTGGTAGGAACACAGGATGCTGTAGTATACGCTCTTGAATTTTGTCTTATTGAAGTCGTAGGCCTTTCGGCAGTCGCACAGGCATTTCACGTAGCGCTTCTTCTTGTAGTGGACGATTGCTCGGTTGCAGTGGAGATCGGCCAGGACGCCCCTTATTTCGTCATCACAGAGGTGATCGCGGTGACCATTACGGAGGTCATCACGGTGGCCATCTTCATTTTGTAACCCATTTGGTATCCTTATCTGTGCGCCCTTCCTATCAGAAGAGGAGTCTTCCTTAACTTCAGATTTGACTGCCTCCTCCCGGGCGGAGGTCTCCCCATTTGTGGTACCTATCCCGTTGCTAATCCATTTTGAGTGGACATTTTGAGTGTCACTTTTGATCCTCTCAGAGGTGGAACTGTTGCTGTCATTTGTCCGTTTACCCCTCTGTGCATTGCGCTTCTCCAGATTCTTATCCTCCCAATGCTTCGTGAGGATATCTATGCCCTTGGTGTAGCTGATTATGGCATCCTCAAAATATTTCATTCCATCCTTGTAGTAATCGTTTCCCACTTGTTTAAAATTTTTGGCCAGACTTAGTTCGTCTTCATCGTCTATCATTAAATTGTAGAGCGCATGCAGGTCTTCATTTTCTTCGATGTTGGCTGGGAGCTCATCCATGAAGAGGGGGTGCTCGGCGTTCTTGTATTTCTCCGACAGGTGCTTGATGTAATCCTCGTCCACGTGGAAGTCGTCCTCCATGGTTTGGTGCGAGGTGGTACGTTTAGGCGTGTGGTGGTACGTTTAGGGATGCGGTGGTATGCTTAATCGCGCAGTGGTAATTTTCATTCCTGTTGGTCATTTTTTTGCGCTTTTTCCTACTTGCCAAAATTTTCGATTTTTTTTCTCTTTTTTTACCTGAACGAATCAGACGATTTTGCGTAAACGCTCAACAGGGGCTTTGTTAAAGGGATGATAAACGCACAATTTGTCCCTTAGGAGGTCGGCATTTTTCTGTTCTAAGAAAAGGCGTATTTTCAGAGAATTGTGCAGAAGAGTGTTGCAGTAATTTGGCTACTTACTTTGGCGGAGTATTCTCTTCCTTCCACCTTTCTGCCATCAAGTGATGTTATTTTTATTTTACTTTATTTTTTTTTTTTCTTCTTCCCATTTAATGCGGCATATATGTCAGAATGCGGTGAGGATATTATCATGAATCTGTGCCCGGGGAGCTAGGCAGTTATCATTGAGCAAGGAAAACACCCGACTAGAGGAGAGTCTACCGGGGTTACGATTCAATATAGTGAAAGAGAGAAAAAAAAAAACGCATGAATTGCTTTAACGTTTACTCGAAGGGGTAACCCATTGGAGGGGGGAAGAACATGGTGATTTGTATCCTCGTGGAGGGGATGGCCCCGCACGGATAACGAAACAGATGAGGTTCACCCTGGGGTGCACGTCTACATTTGGCAGTGAAGTGGAGTCTACACTGGGAAAAAAAAAAGCTACCACGCATTTCCTACGATGAAATGGCTAGACGATTCCACTTGAGAAACGCTTCCCATCATACGCGTATTTTATGTACACAATTTTCGTATCTTTGCAAGTATCTGCAGCACCTGGAGTAGGAGTTAACAAAGCCCGACGTGGACGCATTCATGTCTTTTAGGCATTTATATATTTTCCGTTCATCCGAAATGCATTTGTTGCTACTCATTTGGCTCGCCCTGATCTCGTTATCACCTCCATTATCTTCTGAGTAAAATGGGTCGATCTCCGAATACATATAATTCTCGCGCTCTCTAATCAGGTCATTGAGGATCTCACTGCGTAGCTCCCTGTATTGCTGTTCTGTGGGGTTGGAGTGTGAAGAAATGAAGAATGAAAAAAGGGGGACTGCATTTTGTTTGCTTACATTTTTTTCTTTCATCGCAGTGCTGCGGTCACTAAATATCATTAACAGAGGGGTGGGTGTGCCGATTAGGGCTCGTCCTAATACACATTTCGGCTGTTGCTTTGGCAAAAGGGGTAGAGGTGTACTGGATACGCATATTCAGTGGTAATATCCCCTCTGTTGGCATCATTGTGGAGTAATTCACTTTGGTGGAAGCAGCCTTTACATGCTGTTTGTCACACTTGTAAAGATGTTTCCCAGCCTGTCCCCTCGCTTATTCTGTTTTCCATGTGCATGTTGTTACCTCTGCCCGGTGGCGCCACTTCCGCGGTGATCTGTTCCCGTGTGGTGTTCCTCGTCTCTTGTAGCTTTATGTCAGCCTCAACATTCGCGTCATTTTTTTTCTCACACTTCTGCGTAAGTTCATCACTCAACAGAATTAGTCTTCTCCCTGTGTGTTCGTTTTGGGAAGAAGCAGAGTTTCCCATCTCGATTTTTTTTTTCTCTTTTTACGCAGAGTGTACAAAAAAGGTCTAGTCACGCTGATCTACTACTGGTATGCATATAGGTGATGTTTTTATCGACGTATGCCCATTTGAGAAAGTGCCTTTTTGGCGATGTGGCTGCGCGTAGAAAGAACCACTTTGAAAGAGACGATCCTTGCCCAGTAACTTTGGTGTGGTCATACCGACGTCTAAAAAGGGAACATACAATTTCATGAAATCGTCAAGATTTTCGTGAGGTACACTTTATAGGTAAAAACTATTTGGAAGGGTGACTCCCTCGTGAGGTGCAAAAGCTAGGGGAGTTTTCCTCTGGCAGGACAAAATGCTAATTCGAACGGGGCACACCGATGTAGACGTGTTTCACGCCATACAGAATGACTCCATAAGTCGCCATAGAGTCGGCTCAACACAATGGCAGATGAGCTTCGTTTTTATTTTTACCGTTCATACGAACGGTCATCTTTTTTTTTCCCCCCCCCCCGCGTCACGTGGGCAATTGCTGGGAGAAGTAAAGATGCGAAAATGTGCCAAAGAGGAAAGAGTCAGATGAGGGGAAGTGTGGAAAAGAAAAAGAAAGGAAAAAAAAATTCCAACAGCAGGATTAAGTTACGCTGTGCTGCTGAGTTCCCTTCGAATTGATGTTTTGCAATTTTTTTCAATGCGCAGGGTGGGGGAGAAGAAACCCTTTTGGGAAAAAAAAAAAAAAAAAAAAAACAGCGCAACGACGTAAGGAATGCAACCGTTCTGCGTGCCAACTTAGGAACCCCGCAGAAGTAGCATATGTGTATGCATCCCCCAAAACGTAACTGTGCCGCCTGTCCCATAGCTGCAATCGTTTCCTATTTTACGAGGAGCCGCTCAGTACATCCCCCCCTCTGAGCGTCTGGAAGTCCTTCCTGTTTACATCCCAGCAGTTCCGCGTCTGGGTAGTTTGTCACAGGTATGCTTTCTTACTACCACCACCCCGAGCTGCGCGATAAGTTCATTTGCAGAGGGGTCACAAAAGGATGTCTTATATGTGTGGGGTGGTTTTCCTACGAGCCATAGTTTTGCATGTATTTTTTTTTTTTTTTTTCGCCTTTTTATTAAAAACCATTTTTCGTTTGACGTTCCTTTTCCTTTCGCAAAATTGATATGAAGTGAGCAGGAAGTTAGCTTAGTAATTTCCTTTTCATTTGGTGGGTGTGTCCTCGCCAGGGTTACGTACGCTTTTATATATGTACACACCGGGGGTCCAGTAAAATGAACGCTTTGGACGTTCCATGTTTTTTTGCCTTACACGGTAACCAGTAGAAGGCGGTCTTCTTGCCACTTTGTCATGTGGAAAAAAAGGACGGGCGGACAAAAAAAAAAAAAAGAAATGAATCAGTTGGTTAGCTGGTCAGTGGGTCAGTTGGTTAATGGGTCAGCTGGTCATTGGGTCAGTCGGTCAATGGGTCAATCTCTTCCGAATCACCATAATGACAACAAGCACGGAACAGCTGTGGTGTGCTTCCACAGAAGAGGTGGGTCAAAAGGGATTATCCAAGTGACGGTGACGAATGACACGTTCCGGTTGAGCAAAGTATATGCCGACCACGCGCAGGCCATAATTGTACAGTACATATCGATATTAGGAAGTTTCTTTTTTTTTTTTTTTCCAGTCCTCCCACCCTTTGACTGTCGCGCGAACATATATACCATTTATGCTCCAATTTGAAAACATTTCCGGATGGAGCTAAATGGAAAAAAAAGAAGAAAAAAAAAAAAGCAAGCATACATATTTCTATGTTCCTCCGTTATATGCATACCCCATTTTAAAAATTCTTTTGCTCGCGTGCCGCTTTGCACATAGTTCAAAAGAAAAGGGCATGCTTGCCATATGCGACTCAAGTTTTTTTTTTTTCTTCTTCTTCTTTTTTCTTTCAGCTTTTTTTGCCACTTGTGAGGAGGAAGAAGAACGTATAATTTTGGTAGATATGCACAGGGCACCATAAACAGTTCAGTTTTCCCATGCCGATTTTCATCACATGCGCGATGTTCGAGTTAAGGCATGATAAGGAAACCAAAAGAACAAGCAAAATAAAAGAGGGAAAAAAAAAAGAAAAAAAAGGAGAAGAAGAAGAAGAAAAAAAGAGAAGATAAAACTGATGTAAAGACCATATTGCCACTCAATGTACCATTTGTTTCGTTTTAACACTGAGCAGAGACCTCATGCGATACGTTTGAAGTTTTCGATTTCTGTCACCGTGCTGCAGTGGAACTCTACTCCTTAAGGGAGAAGAAGTCGTACAGAATTTTTTTTTTTTTTATTTTTCCGATTGTTTAGTCAGAACGGGGAAGGAAAAAAAAAGAAAAAAAAGAAGAAAAAAAAAAAAACAAAATGAAGGTGGTAAACGTGAGGAAAAGAAAAAAAATAACCAACATGCATTCCGTAATTCTGCTAGTGTTGTCCTTTTTTTTGTCTTTCGGAAGAGGAATGGATTATTACAAAAGGCTGGGGATTAAAAGGAATGCCAGCAAGGAGGACATCTCAAAGGCATATAGGAAACTAGCCAAGGAGTATCACCCGGATGTGGCTCCAGATAAAGAAAAAGACTTCATAGAAATAGCTAATGCGTATGAGACTCTGTCAGATCCGGAGAAGAGGAAAATGTATGACATGTATGGCGAGAATTACGCAGATGGAGCAGCCGCCGGAGGTGGAGGAGCATCACCAGGAGGATTTGGAAGTGGCTTCCATTTTGATCAGGATGTTGTAAATGAAATATTTAGACAGTTCGCAGGAGGAGGAAGAGGTGCAGGAGGTGGTCGTGCGGGAAATTTCCACTTCAAGTTTACCTCCTCAAGTGGTGGAGGTGCCGGAGGAGGATTCCCCAATTTTGGTCATCAGTTTGAGGATGAATATGAAGACATATACAAAAATGAGGTGTTAAAAATAAACTCGCAAAACTACGAAAAGGTAATAAACGACGTCACTTACTCCCTGGTAATAAATTTCTATTCTCCAGCATGTTCCCACTGTAAATCTTTCAAAAAGAAGTTTTTAAAATTTTCCAAAAAGTATGATGGGTACTTAACCTTTTCTGTGGTTAACTGTCAAGAGGAAAAAAGCATTTGCCGGAAATATAATGTGAAGTCTCTTCCGCATATCATTTTGTTAAAAAAAAATAAAACGTTTGAAACGTTTTATGGAAACAGAACGGAGGAGAATTTAATCAGCTTTATTGAGCAGAACATACCATATTTGTATACCGATATTACTAGCCAGAGGAAACTGGACTCCTTTTTAGTGAAGAATGTAGAAACGCCTAAGGTGATTTTCTTCATCTCGTACAATGACGACATAGTGATGTTGAAGGCACTCTCCATCGAGTTTGAAAAAAGAATAGACATAGGGGTGATTTACAGTTCCAATTATAATGTGATGCAACTTTTCAGCAAAAGAAATGTGAGGCCACCCTCCATTCTGCTTGTCGAAGATATCGATAGTCTCTCCGGGGACTTAACCTTTTTGAAAAATTTCGATTTCAACATGTTGTCGCTTAAGTTGAGTCACATCGTCGCGCAAAATCGGCTGAAAAATAATCTGTATGGACATGTGACTTCCTACCAGGAGTTAACTAAGAAAAAATTTGAATCAGGTCAGTGTCACGAGAAAGACTCGCAGATCTGCTTCCTCATTTTGAAGCTGCTAAAACAGAGTTACCACAAATTCGATCAGGATATCAAGAATGTGGCGGGCAAGTTCTCCAAAGATCCGCTGAAAATCATGTACGTGAATGTGTTTGAGCAGCCCTACATTTTGGACTCCTTCGGGCTAGTCAATGAATGCAAGCATCCCAATTGCCTCTTCCTCGTCGCCTTCAGGCCGAAGCGGCAGAAGTTCCGCTTGCACGACGGCGAGGTCAACGTGCAGAGCGTGCACAAGTTCGTGGAGGACGTGGTCAGCGGTGGGCTTCCCATCAACCAAGCCGTCAAACGCGGGCTCCGCTTCGTCAGCGCGCCGCACTACGCGGACGAGCTCTGAGTTGGCGAGGGAGCGGCGAAGGAGCGCCGCAGCACGACGTATTAGCGGTGCGACGTATTGCCGGTGCGACGTCTCAACGGCGCGGCGCTTTTACCCGACGCGAATTCCATTGAAGCAGCTTTTTGCGGCTCCTCCCCCGCAGCTGTACCAATAGCAGACTACGCAGAGCAGGGGGCCACCCATTTTTTTAAGCCCACTCCCTCTGTGTATGATCAGCACATTGTAATGTGTTTTTTTTTCTTTTTCATTTCTTCCTTTGCCCAAGAGCGGTGGAATGGCGCGCGACTACCCGCGGGACCGTGGAGAATTGCACCCCAAGTGTGTAGCGCCCTGAGGACCCTTCCGCTTCACATCGTAAAAGTTAAGCTCATCCTTACGATTGTGGTTCACATTACTGTAGCTAACGTGATCGCCACTGGAAAGGGGATTATGCTGGTCACCATTCCGTCATCTTCATCTTTTCTATTGTTTCTTTTTTTTTTTCTCGCAACACACTAATTTTTGTAGACGTATACAACAGTCCCTTTTTATTTGTTAATTTTTTTTTTCTTTTCTGCTAACCCATCCGAATGGGTAGACACGTGTCGCACTTGTGCGGAGAGAAGCCCATCGGGGGACTGACACATCGATCTACCGTGACAGAAAAAAAGGTGGAGCATCGTTTAGGGGAATAAAATCCAAAGGGGCAAAAGGGCACACATTTGGGGGGAATATTGCCCGAGAAGAGGCCGAAGAAATTATTTGTGTAATTTTGATTTTTTCGCCTCTTCTAAGTGGTAAAAATGGGGAGTAGACCACGGGGAGGGAGCCGTTCCATCTGCGCTTCCTTCCGACGGTGAGCCCCCAACCACGCGAGATAGAACATGTGCCGATGGGGTGACAGGCGGCTGACTATAAACAGACGATGGAGGGGACGCCCAAACGTGCTACCTCTGCAGAAACCACTTGCCGGGGGAGCCCGTCGTTTCGTCCTTACTCCCTCTTTGACTTAACCACACGAAACGTGGGGGGGGCACACAATTCCACCTTTTCGTCTCGCAAAGAAATTTTCAGGAAGGTGTGTTTTGACACACGACGGGGGTAGTGGGGCTGGGGGGACATATAACATTCCTGCCGCGAAGCTAGGTGAGGCTAACGAGTACCTAGTAGGCGCCTGGTATACGCCTGGTATGCTCCTGGTACGCACCTAACTAGGAACACCTGAGGCGCCAAGGTGCAGCAGCGGGGGAGTCACATTTAGTCATCAGAGGAATGGCATAGATAGGGAATTCCTATCCTTTGGGGAGTAAAAGAAATAAAAATAGGAATAAAAAAATAAAAGTAACTAGAGGAATAAACTGCACTAGGTACTTCTTCCCCCGGGGAGGTGACAGCACACGAAGAAGTACGCACGTGTATGTAAATATGTATACGTATGTAGTACGTATATGTACGTATGCTTCCTTGTGCAGCTTACTCTGGCCAAGGGAGCTGCACGCTTAAATGCACATAGGCGGCATCATACCTCGTATCCACCGCCTTTTTGAGCCTCGCACGTAGAGCGTGCTCCTCGGTGGGGAAGAAGCATATCGATAGGGAATGCCCACTGGGAATTTCACCGACCTGCCCAAGCACCCCCATGAACACCCCCCCCACGATCATCCACACGAGCACCTACACTGAATATGCACCCCATTTGGAAGGCAGCCCCTCGCCCCACCGCACGCACTATTCATGGCAGTAATTTAAGCTCATCGCACAAGGGTAGGTACGAAAATGAGCATGCGGCTAATTTAGCGATATTTGAAAAGGAAAAGGAAAAAAAAAAAAAAAAAAAAAAAACATTTTTGAGGAACCCCTAAATTGTTCACATCCCGTTCGAGGCATTAAACCTGCTTAGGATTTCACCAAACAGAAAAAAAAAAAAAAAGTAGCATTCGATAAAGCTCACAGTGAGAAAAAAGAAAAAAAAACTAGCTTTGCGAACACATGAAGTGAAACAAGAGGAAGGATAATCCTGAATGTATTACCCCATTGAAAGATTCACACTTCTTGTCACGTGAGTAAGCTGCGAGCATACACATGATCATTTCGTGGAAGCGCGCGACGTGTCCGTACACATATAAGTATTATGCCCATGTGATCTCCCTCCCCGCAGGCACGCACGGAAAGCGCGAAGCTTACAGAACGCATAGAACTGCAAAGCGAACGAAGGAAGAAGCCTCGCATAGTCCCTCCAACAGTCGCTCGCTGATCGTTGATTACCCATTACCCACTCCCCGAAAGAAAAAAATCTCATTGAAGCGAAAATGAAGAGGTACGTGTATAACATCCTAATGGCCTCTTTCTTGTTCTACGTGAAAGAAGATGTGCTGGTGGGAAGCGAGGAGATGCCGATGAAGTACTCAGACATGCGAGGACTGGATGACTTAACGAATTTGAATGACGAACAAGTGAAAGACATCCTAGGGTTGGACATCAAAGGAGCCAAGGAAAGAATTGAGAAATTGTTTGCAGTGATTGATAAAAACAATGATAAGGTAATATCAGAAGATGAGCTAAACGCATGGTCTACTTATGTGAAGAATGAGGTGTTCCTGAAACAGGTGCAGGTAGAAATGAAACAGATCGACGGAGATAAGGATGGATTCATATCCCTGCCAGAATTAAATGAAGCATTTTCACAGAACCTAGATGCTAAAGAGGTCGAAAAACACGCAGAAGGATTACTAAAGAGGTTTCAGATTGTCGACAAGGATAAAGACAACAAGCTAAACATAAACGAAGTAGGATTGTTAATCGATCCAATGAAGGACGAAGAGTTGAAGGAATTAGAAATAAATGAAATTCTGGAGCACCATGATGTAAATAAGGATGGCAGAATATCAGTTGACGAATTTAAGCAAACGAGAACGGATGATCCCCATGCGAAGAAGGACGATGATGTTGCTCTCGATGATTTCAACTTTTTCGATACAAATAAAGATGGTTTTATAGACAAGGAAGAAATTGTTAAGGTATATTTTGACCCATCCAATGAAGCGGGTTCCATTAACATAACCGAAGTGAAAGATACCATCTTCGAAGGGAAACCTATTACTTTTGACTTATGGAATGAGAAGGCGCTCAAATTAGCAGTAACATCGTTGACTGATTACGGAGACATTTTAAGATACCCAGAAGATTTCAAACTTGACATTGGTAAGAATGTTGTGCTTCCCTCCACAAGAGGAAGAACTGGGACTGAGGACGAGTTAGATCGGGACGACGGGGCTTCAGGCGACAAGGAAGACGGTGCGGACGGTGAAGCCACACTCAAGACCCCAACCCCAGATGAGTTATAATCCTACAAAGCGTTCCACTTGCAAAAATGTTGATTTTTACACACATGCGGACGTTCCTTACGTGCACACAGCTTAGGAACACTACACGGAACCGCGCCTGCCACTGTGTTTGGGGCATGAAAGGAAACGTCACGATTAAAGGTGACCCCTAAGGGTGGTAGGAAAAAATGAATTCTTTTTTTTTTTTTTTTTTTTTTTTCTCTCCATGTCCCTGCAATGGACCCCGTGCCCCTTGTTGTTACGCACATTTGTGACTCCTGAGCGGTTCGCAAGTTGCATGTCACGTCACTCCTCGTGCGGTACGGATGCCTCGTTACTCTTTTTGCGGTACGGATGCCTCGTTACTCTTTTTGCGGTACACATGCCTCGTTACTCCTTTTTCGGTACACATGCCGCATCACCACACGAATTCCCCACTGCATGTCGGTCCACCTCCATCTCCTCGTTGATATTTTAAAAAAAAAAAGGGAACGAAATTTTTTATTGTTAATACGTTGTTTATTTTGAGGGCGCCTCTCCTGCGCATTGAACACAGCATTATGTGTGGGCCCCATCATAAATTGCAAAGGAAAGGAAAAAGGCACAGCAGAGCGAAGCGCTGTCAAGATAATACTCCTCCATTCCGTGCTCACCCAAGTTACTAGCTCACCGTTCACATTTCGAAGCAATAAGCGTATGGCGTGGAGAAGTTGCCGCAACTGACCAGTGAAGACGCATAACGCACACACAGTTACACTTTTTCACTGTCATGATTTACGCGCGTGAGGGGAAACTTCGCCAGATCAGGGACGCCCTTTGTTTGAGAGTCATCCCATGCTGGAGAATTGCTCCTTATCCATAAGTAACTTTAACCTGGTGTGATAAAGGGGGTACTTACATGCCATCTCCCCTAGAGAGACTCATTTAGCCTATTCGAATTGCACAGATGGGTGCATGTGTTTCGGGATGTCAGTAAACCCAGTGAGGTTACACCCGATGGGAGAAATCATCAGAATGTTTTGTGACCTAGCTGTGTAGTAAGATTCTGCGGGTGGAGAGCAGCACTGTAATTCATCACCCCGTTAAGCTACACACAAACATGGACCTGCAGGGGTGGTCTCAAATTGCGCGTCTGACTGAGTGACCTTCTGGACGGGGGGAATTCGTTTTTGTGCCTTTTCTTTCGTTATAGGGGATTTCCCCAGTAAAAAAAAAAAAAAAAAAACACCACATCACAGTATAGCGTATGGCAGGATAACGCATCTACGCTTACGCGCTGCTCAACTGTGCGCAGGGGGTCCTCCCGTCCGAAAGGCTGCACATCCTCCGTCAAGGCCTCTACACAGCTGCCCCTACGCGATGGCGTTCATGACGGAGTAAATTTCCTGCCCCATTAAAGTCGGGTTCATAATTGTATGCACACCGGCACTTTGTAAAGCCTTGATCTTCTCCTCCGCTGTGCCTTTGCCACCACTAATTAGTGCACCCGCATGGCCCATCCTCTTCCCAGGGGGGGCACATTTCCCTGCTACGAAGGCGAAAACGGGTTTTTTCTTTCTCTTCCCATCATCGACATTATTCTGTGTTAGCCACTCAGCGACTTGCTCTTCTGCATCCCCACCGATCTCTCCAATGAGTAAAACACACTTCGTTTCTTCATCTTCCAGAAAGAGCTTAAGGCAGTCAATAAAGCTTGTTCCGTGGAAAGGATCCCCACCGATGCCTATGCAAGTAGATTGTCCCAGCCCAACTTTGGTAGTCTGATTTACTCCTTCGTAGGTCAAGGTTCCACTTCTGCTTACAATTCCAACGCAGCCTTTTTTATGAATGTGAGATGGCATAATCCCTATTTTGCACTCCCCTGGTTTTATTACTCCTGGACAGTTTGGACCAATTAATTTTGTTTTCTTCGACATTTTCAGGCAGTGTTTTACTTCCACCATGTCATGCTGGCATATGCCTTCAGTTATACAGACGACTAACGGGATTTCAGCTTCGATTGCTTCTATGATGGCATTTTTTGCATGCTCGGGGGGGACATAAATGACGGATGCGTAACAGTTGGTCTTCTCCTTTGCTTCCATGGTGGATCCGAAGACGGGGAGAGTATACTTTTTGTCTAGGCTTTCCCACATGGTGCCCTTTTTCCTAGGGTTCACGCCCCCTACCATTTTAGTCCCATATTTCATTGCCTCCGTGGTGTGGAAGGTTCCCTGCAGGGAAGGGGGAGAAAAGCGGACACAAATGAGAGCACAGCAGGGAAGGTACACCAACGAAAGTACACACACGAAAGCACACCAAGGAAGGTACACACACGAAAGCACACCAAGGAAGGTACACACACGAAGGCACACCAAGGAAGATACACACACGAAGGAACATTCACTCGCTTCGCCAAACCTGCTTCCCCGTGATCCCCTGGCATATCACCGTGGTGTTCTTGTCAACAAACACATTACTTGTGGCGGAGAAGTTCCTTCCCTAACAATTCGTCCAAAAAAAGAAAAAAAAAAAAAAAAAAAAGCGGTTTGTATCGCAGTGGCACCAGTAGGAAAGAGCTCATTTATACATAAGGGCACAACGTGGACGGATGTTAGGCCATTTGCCCGTAGAGACAGACAACCGACCTTTTGTGGCAACGGATTTAAGCCTCCGTGGAGGGAGCATTTGCGCATTGCCTCCATGGAGGAACTCCAACTTCTCATAGCTCCGCTCTTCATTTATATTAAGTGGGAGTGAAAAAGAAGTGGAATATTCAGTCAAAAGATTTTGCGAAAAGGAAATGCCAATGGTGGGGGGCAAAACTATGACTTTCGCATTTCACGTAAACTTTTCCTTTGTGCCTTCTAAATGTTTTCTCCTTCTTAAGGGAGGAAATTAAAAGTAGCAGAAGGCGGGGTTCCACTTGGGGTTCCAGTTTCCGTTCAAGTTGGTTTTCCAGGTTTGGTACGAAAAGGTGTTCCTTTACGAGGGAGGAATTCCACAGGGTGGGGAAAAAAAAAAAAAGGCAACTCAACTCAAATTCATTCAAATGAATTCAATTCAATCCAAATAAATTTCAATCAATTCAAATTAAGGTACAGACGGATGCGTGAAAAATATGTGAACAAATGAGCCCAGCACACCCAAGGGGATCCCAAGAACGGGGGATGCCAAACCAGTATGCACTGTGCAAACGGATTTTTATCCGCAAGGGGAAGTCATAAAATGTACGTACCGATGGGTGTTCCCCGCAAAGCAGCAACTTTGGGTTTAGCTAGCCGCGTTTTGTCACCCAATCTGAGTGACGTCAGCAGTGTCGTAGTGGCTAAGAAATGGGAAGGGGTGAGCACGCGGCCCACACAACCGCTGCCGCGCATCATCGTAACATAGCACAGGGAAAGAGCGCAGGGGTGAAAATGAGGGGCGTTCTCCGTGGAGTAATTTTTTCTCCTTCCAAATGTGAAAGGGACCATTGGGGGCCCTCTTTTTGTGCCCCTTTTTCTGATGAGGGGAAGTTATGTCTAAGTGCGGGTCTCCTTTTTTTGATAGTCCACAATAGGGGGGGTGTCATGCGAGTGTCTCACATGTGCGCTGAAGGGAATGTGCAAAAGGAGGGCAGCAGCTCTGCCTGCTCCGTTCTCTTTGCGAAGAAGAAGAACTAATCTGCCCTTCGCAGTATGGCGCAAAGTTGATTGACCCGCCAACCTGCCCGCTTCACCGACCTTACCATCGTTGTTTTACGAATCACCTTCGACAAAGTGGCGGCTGCGCATAGAGCTCCACGTAAAAAACAGCGACGGGGCAATTGAAAAAAAAAATATATATCTTAACAATTTCACAGTTTAACAGCTTAGCAATTTAGCAGCTTAACAAGAGGTGGGGGGGGTGCTCAGTATGCGTGCATACACATGCGGATGCAAAGGGGGGGAAGAGAGAAAGGTGCAGGGGTAGAAGTACCCCTTCGCTACTTGCAGGTGTAGATGCACCCACTTGCGAAATCATGTCATATGTGCTCTCGCTTTGCACTGCTGCGTTGGGGAGAGGGGGCCAGGCCTCTACAGGGGGAGGTATTATACGCACAGGGGCACAAAAATGGATGTGAAAAAAAAAGGAGAAAGAAAAAAGAAAAGAACTGAACTTGTGTTCATATTAACAAGTGTGCATTGTACAAAAATGAGAGGAGCGCTTTTCCCCCGGGGGGTTAGGCTCACGGCGATTGTACAACCTTTTCGCAGTGCTGCTTCGGTGACCATCTCAACAGGTGTGGACATCAGCATGTCGGCACATCTGCATATTTGCACATCTGCACGTCTGTCGCAGATCCGGTCAGGACTCCTCGCGGACCTCACTGAAGTAGGGATGCTCCATGGCTTCCTTGGGGGCAATCCTCTTGGCGTGGTCGTAAATAAGCATCTTATCAATGAGGTCAATTACCTCATCCTTGGCGATGTCGATGTTGGACTGAGTGAGGAAGTGAGACCAGGGTTTCCTCTCATACTCTCCCAGGATGTTTAAATAATGGGGCTTCAATTTTATATTGTATTTTTTTAAGTACG
Source organism: Plasmodium inui San Antonio 1 (assembly GCF_000524495.1). Lineage (NCBI taxonomy): Eukaryota > Apicomplexa > Aconoidasida > Haemosporida > Plasmodiidae > Plasmodium > Plasmodium inui. Next base: position 294,777 of record NW_008481853.1, on the reverse strand, counting down.
CATGAAGATCATCCGTGCCTAACACTTTGGCAATTTTTACAAGTTGATCATAATTATCATGGCCACAAAAAAAAGGTTCCTTCTTAAATATCATGCCAGCAAGCATACATCCTAGACTCCAAATATCTAGAGAATAATCATACAGCTGCAGATCGATGAGAAGTTCTGGTCCTTTGTAATACCTGCTCGCTACTCTCACGTTGTATTCTTGTCCAGGGTGATAAAACTCAGCTAATCCCCAATCGATGAGTCTAATTTGCTTGTTCTCATGATCAATCATTATGTTGTGTGGCTTCACATCTCTATGCATGATGCCCTGACTATGGCAATAATCTAGCGCCTTCAGAATCTGATAAATATAGTAGCGTATATCTTTATCGGTAAACTTCGGATAGAGGGTCTTAAAATCGATGTTATTAATGTATTCAAAAATGAGAGAAGGAGTCTTCGTGACTGGATCTTTGACTATGTCTAACAGCTTGATAATGTTTGGTCCTCCATGTAGGTTTTGCAATATTTTGATTTCTCTTTTTATTTTTTTTTTCTTCACCGGTTTTAATACTTTTATTGCACAGGGTCTGTTGTACTCCGTGTCATACCCATTAAACACTTCGCTATATTTCCCCCTTCCTATCTTCTTCATAATTTCGTACCGATTTGGCTTGTTCCATTGTAGCTCCAAGTTATCATAGTCATAATATTCTTTGGGCTTATGGATATTTACATCAGCGTAGAATTTGGGAATGTAGATCCTTTTGCTGATGGAGCTGGAAGACATTTCTTTTGTATTGCAAAGCGGGGCAAGGTGGGGAAAGAGGCGAAAGAGGAGGTTCTCTTCTGCGCAACTTCTCAGCGCGTGGTCTTCTACCACAGAAGGGCAAGTACAGTTTATGGGGAAAATTGGATGTCTCTGATCATATGGTGTATGTGTCCCTACAAAGAGGAGAGATGTATATACAGGGGCCAGCAGTACGAAGAGGACACTGTGCACACGACGCAAATGACGCAAACTATTGAGTAGCACTACCCACAGTTGTGCGAATATAGAGATGTATACTCGTATATACCACCCCGCGGAAAAATCTGCCTTCATGCTCAGTGAGAACTGTTTTCCTCTCCCACTGTTTGCTCCCGATCAGCGCGCCTCCAACGAATGGGTCGATATATTTCGTGCCCCAGCGCGAACCGGTTGTTCTCAATATACGCAGCGTTCACGGTGGTAGGGAAGTTTCTGCAATTCGCACCGTTCGTCCCGCTAGCGGCTTTCGCTCGGTTAGCGGCTTCCTCTCCTTTAGAGGCTTCCTTTTCGTTAATGGCCTCTGCAGCGGCGCAACCCCTTTCGCTGGGGCTCTAAGCTCACAAATCTTCGTAGATTAAGGAACGGGCTCGCGCTCTGCATAAAGCAGGCACTTGCAAAAAGGTTCACAAAGATGGGACGTTAATTATATTTTTATAAAAAAAAAAAAGAAAAAAAAAAAAAAAAAAAAAAAAAAAAAAAAAAAAAAAGGTAACATGAAAGGAAAAAAAAAAAAAAAAAAAAAAAAAAGAAAAAAAAAAAAAAAAAAAAAAAAAAAAAAAAAAAAAAAAAAAAGGTACAATAAAATGTAGTGAAGCATAAAATAATATTAAACCCCTCCGGAGCGGGCCATCCCAGCTGTGCCTTTTTTTTAATGTACCCCCTACGAGGGTGACGACACTCCCCCCTCAGGTAGTAGGGCACATTCGGATGTGGTCCGTCCACAGAGTTGAGCGTAAGCATATATTATGCTCCTGGACGTATTTTCATATGATCGGTAAGCCTCACCGATGTCATTGCCCTTTTGCGCTTTCATGCAGACTCTCCCTCACTGGGGGCACGGTGGCGCCACCCACGTGGAGAAATAAATAACCCCTCGTGTCGTGTACCTTTGCCAGAACTCCCACGTGCCGCGGCCATGTAGAAATTTTTCGGCCACCGCGATGGCTCGCCGGGGAATGCATGACTGTACGCCGAAAAGGGTACCTTCTGCGCCATAGGGGCTGCTCCATTCGTGCTGCGCCCTTTGTGCTGTTCCAACTGTTTCGCGCGCGGTGTGCCACTTCTCCTTTAAAAAAACCTTTGGTGACTCCCTGCGAGCAGGTAATTTACCCCTTGGAACGGCGAAGCTTGTGGTGTAGTAAGCTCAACCGAAGGCAATCATGCTTTTTTTGGTGTGCCCACACTGCTCCCGTTTGAAGTTTGCCTCGCTGACGAATTAACCTCCCTGTGAAGACCCCCTTCACACGTGCTATATGTCGTTAGTAAAGCATCGAGATGGAAAGAAAAAAATACGAAAAAAAAAAAAAGAAAATTACCCTTGAAGGATATACACATAACGAGAAAAAGGAAAACTGACATGGTAGGAGAAACGTACAAAATGACAGCTACGCATTTTCCACGGAGAATTTATCACGATTTAAGAAGAAAAGGAAAAAGGAAAGGGCGCGAGGGAAAGGGTCTCATATTTAAGTGTCTCACTACAAGTGGTCACTAACCCCTTTCCGTTGTTTGGAAACATTTGCAAAACTCTTGTCCAACATATTAGGATAATCAGTTTAGTGTACCATTCTCACGTTAGAAAAAGAAAAAAAAAAAAAGGAAACCCGTCTAGTTGACGTACCATTTAAGTGTCTCTCTTCCCCCCTGAGTGACTTGCCTTTACCTCTTCATAAGCATAATTATTCAGTGCGCTGTCCACAACATTTGCAAACGCCACGTCCTTTTCTGTTACCCCTTTGGCCGTGTGAGTGTAGATCTTCATTTTCACTTTGGTGTAGTCGCTCGTGTACTTGCAGTGATGGTTCATCTTCTCATTCTGGAGCAGCATGTCTCTCAGGAATGTGGTCGCCTGCGTGGGGGGGAATCGGCGCACCGGTGTAGCGATGTAGCGGTGTAGCGATGCAACGCTGTATTGATGCACGCATGTTGCGGCTACTTCTCGCGCAGGGCACACAGTGGCCTTACCCACAGATTAACTGTCTCACAGGTGGGAAGATATGTTCCCCATGATCGTAGGCCAAACGCTCATGACGCAAATATTTGTGCCACTTATTTAGGGGCATACGTAGACCTGGTATGATGTCCTCATCGTCACCCATCATAACCATTTCGTTAAATGTGTACGCATGGATGTGCAGCTTCTTACCTGCGAGAAGGAGGGGAATACGACCTTCCTCTGTATGTAGTCGTAGCAGCCCTGCTTGGTTCTGTAACTCCAGTGAGGCAGGAGGGCGTTAATTCGATTCTTGTTCAGAAGGGTCATTCTGTTTTGCGGCGACTGACTAGTTGGGGATGTTTGCCCAATTAGCCAAGTTTGCCAAATTTTTTTTTTTTTTTTTTTTTTCCAATTTCGATAAATACGCCCATGGAGATACGCGCGAACGTACGCCTATGTACTTTTGCGGTGTGACGCGTGACGTGGAAATTCCCTCTCGTGGCAGAAGCATCCCATGTTTATCTCTTCACAATGCATGAGGGACAAAGGAAAAAATAAAATAAAAAAAATAACATAATACAGACCAGCGGAATGCAACATTTTGCGCAGCGACACACACACGGAGCGACCATTTTTTCCTGGGTGCACCACCTCGATTGGGGCTTATCGCGGCTTAGCGGTTTACTGCTTCCTGTCCAAATCAGCCATCCAAATTGACGTCGTGGCTGTCAATAAAAATAGTAACAGGCCCATCACCTGTCACTTGGATGTTCATATAGCATCCGAATTTGCCCGTTTTTATTTTCTCATGACTGTAGTCCTGGATAAATTGTTCTACCATCTTGTTGTACATAGCTAGTGCTTCTTTGGGTTCTTTCGCCAGGTGGAAATCTGGCTTGCTTCCCTTTCTCGTGTTAGCAAAAAGGGTAAACTGAGAGACAACCAAAACTTCGTAATTTAAATCTTTCACACTTTTATCCCAACTTTTGTTACCATTTGGCCACAATCGGAGGTTCAGACACTTCCGAATGATATACAGCGCATCCTTCCAACTGTCGTTTTTGTGTATCCCCAGGAAGCAGATGATTCCATTTTGTATTTCGCTGAGAAGTTCTAACTGCTTTTCCGTCTCGTTGCTGCCTTCTTTGATTACACTGACCGCGGCATTTTTAACGCGCTGAATGATGACTCGCATTCTGTTCTTCTCAGGGGTGGTGGTGGAGTCTTTTCGCAAGCGGGTCGCTCAGTAATGGGCGGGACTAGGTAGCAATGTAACTATACTTTCTGTCCCCGTGTTGACGGGGTGAGACTGCGGGTGGGCGGCTATTCCCTATGCAGGGTTAATCTTAACGCTAGCAAAAGGCTATACCCTGCACCTGAGAATACCCCTGCTGCGGTGAAAAGGGGAGGAAAAAAAAATGTGTCGGGCTTATCCTTCTAAGCGGTAACACATCCTCCCTACAAGCAAGATGAACCCCCATTTGCAGGTTCCTCGATCGACTCGCTGATAATCTATCAGATATGGAAGCTTCCGATGGAGAGCCAGAAAAAAAATGACACAGAAAAAAGGTTTATCCCCAAATGGCCTATATTTTTTTTTTCACCTGGCAGAAACGGATATTCTGCATGCTCACTTTTTGTGTTGCCTCGCCATGCAGCGCACCCGTCGTTTATGTGGTCACCCATACATAAGCGTTTCGATCGTACCAGGTACTGTTCCCGTCACTAGTTACGTTTCTCAACCTTTAACCCGTTGGTAGGAGAGGGGAGCGAATTACCGGGAGTGCCAAAATAACGCTGCAAATAGGGACGTCGTGGGGATGCATATCATAATTGCCCCCACCTCCACGGGAACCTCCCACTATGGGTGACTTCGTGGCGGTAGCTCTCCACACAGGAATGTTTAAATTAAAAGGTTTACTTAAAACGGAAAAAAAAAGGTCCAAAAAAATAAAATACAATAAAAGGGAGAAGGTTTACTCCTATATAGAGGGAATACACATATTGTGCAGGCCGAAGTGAGGCGGAGTCAAAGGGGACGGGACAAAGGAAGGAAAGCATTTTGTGGGCGACCTCACAGGAGGAAGAAATCGAACGGGGGGGATTTCGCATAATGAGGAAAAAAATTAAGGCAGTGCTACAAAAAAAATAAAAAAACAAAAAAAAACACATACGACGAAGCACATATGAGTAAAATTCCCCTGTCCTTCTTCCACCATCACAACAGCCACAATTGTAACGGTCATTTTGTCCTTTTTCTGGTCTGCTTTTTTTTCTTGTTCGTCGTCTTTTCTGGGATGCCCACGTCGGCCTGTGAAAATGGTAGGCAGGTGAAAAATATATCACGGGGGACAACAACTCCAGTTGTGCGCGTGCATCACGCGGTAGGAGTCTGATTAAACGATCAAAATAGTGAGCATGTATGCGACGGGCACGTTCCCGATGGGTTGCCATTCTGTGCAGGCCTACGTCGTCCCTCCTCAGCGCTATGTTAGTTCTACAAGGAGAACAAAGAAAAATAAATAATATATACATATATGTTATTGCATATACACACCTCTGCGCACATGTGTGTACAATTTTACGGACGGAATGCACACACATATAGTGTGCCACCGCCCGCCTGGTAGGCGCGAAGAGGGCCCCTTACTTCTTCAGCCGGATTTTCTTCTGACTGGTGTTGTAAATCTGGATGTCCCTCAAAAACTGCGGAAAGGGAGATGGCGTCACCTGAATGTTGGCCTTCTTCTCCACCTTTGTGTACTGATACGGATTAGAAATATTCTCACAGCTGTTTAGGTATTTGAAGTGGTAGTAGTCATCGTGGGGGTTCTCATTTTTTGTAAATTCTCTCCTACTATCAGGGTTTGTGTACGTTTTATTTTTCACCATCTTCTGCTGTTTTTCAAGGTATTCTTTTTGGTCCAGCTGGATTATCCTTTGGGGGTGTTCATTCGGTTCTTCCCCTTTTAGGGGTTGCCCTTTCGGGGACTGCTCTTTTGTGTGCTTCTCTTTTGGGGAGTCTCTTTTCCCTTCTGTTGTGATGCCTTCTTTATCAGCCTCCAACTGGTCACTATTTTGTCCGCCGCACGGATGAATGTGCTCTTCTCGTCTGATACTGTTGCTTGTCTGCTCATCGGCGTGGGTGGTGGTATGGCTATCTTGGGGGTTATCCTGTTTGGGTGTATGTGCCCCATTCGCATCACCCCCTTCACTTGCCATCCCCTCCATCTCATCTGTAACGTCGCGTTCTTCACTCTTTGCGTTGGGCTTCGAGTCATCATCGTTGGTGTCCGTGTCCTGGTTGCCCTTATGGCCGCGCGCGGGCTTAACATAGTCGTCAAGGCAGTCGTCAAATACTCCATCGTCTGAATTGGAGCGGCTCATCCGCCTGGAACAGTTAACCCCGCTGTAATGATGTATGCCCCTGTGAGCCTCCTCGCACCCCTGGCAGCTACCATTCATGAATTTTTTCCCCCGCAGAAGCGTATCGCCCATTGTTTTCCCCTCCACTGAAACAACATCATCATCAATATAATCATCATTTTCAGAACTGTTGGGGGGGAAATTCCCTTGCACGGCTCCATTCGGCCGCCCATCATTCGAGTGGGGATTATTAGCATACTTGGGCGCTGAAAAAGGAGAGTAAATCGCTCCTCTCCAGTCCGAACGAGTCGTATCATTCAGAAGGGAAGGAGTGAATTCAACAGGAATCTTCTGTTGATCCCAAATGGTTTCATTTTCGTTGAAGTTGTGGGCATCCAGAAAGATGGTAGCTCTGGCATTGTTCGAGCTGACGTCAAAATGGGCGGCCATCTGTGTATGTTCTACTGTTGTGGAATTGGCATGTCCATGTGAATGTCCATGTTGGACCCCCTCTTCGTCATGTTTCTTCTCATTTCGGGTGATCTCCTCCGTGGCGTCTTCCAGAAGGAGTCGCTCCTGCTGACTGTGCGTGGGGGGGTATGTGTCAACTTCGCTGCGCAGACGATTACTACGGCTGTTAATACCGCTGTTACTACAGCTGTTATTATCGCCGTTATTACCGCTACCTCTCCAGGAGGTTTGCTTTTTTGCCCCTGTGTGTGCGTGCGACCGTTCCGCTTCTAACGTGATATAACCACTTGGGTGGCTATCCAAATGACTGTGACTATGACTGTTCTGGAGGACTGCCTTATGAGTAGAAGCTGGGATCTGCCCTAGGGAAGGGGGGGTCTCCCCTCGTTTCGCAGGAAGTTCAAACTGGAAAGGGAGGTTTTCATCCTCTCCCTGGTGAGTAGCCTTCGCCTCTTCCCTCGGTTTATCTCCCCTACTTTGGAGTGAACCATAAATGGGGTGTTTATCGAAGTTGTTGTTTTTTAGAAATTCATTAACGTCAGATGAGGAATGGAAAACATTGTTGGCATTGACATCATCTTTTTTTGAGGTCAATTTGTGAATATGGGTAACTAGGGATTCCATGGGGGGTATGAAGAAGAAGGAGGAGTCGCTTACGCTGGGGGAGGAACTCTGAAAAGGTTCACTCTTTCCCTTGTCACCATGTGAATCAGGTTTGCATCGATCGATACGGTAGCCATTTACATCGTTGCCATTCGCATGATCCGCATGATTGGCATGCTTGAATAGACTCTCCTGACTTGGCGCCCCCCCCTCAGATGACTTAAAAATCGATTTTATGTTGCGAAAGGCGTCACGGCAGACCGTCCCGCAGATTTCCAAAATGAGATCTTCAAGATCAGCATAATCGGAATTTTTTAAGTGCTCATTTTTATTAAGCTCAATAAATGACGCTACGTCGTTATATATGTAACTTAAAAAAAGCATGTATTCTTCATCTTCACTTGGGGGTTGCTGATCCGCAGACGCGTCTTCTTGATTTCTCCCGCTGTGATCATCCTCCTGGTTACGTTCGCCTCGTATACTATGCCCAATTTTTTTTTTAAATATATTCGTAAAACGATCCTTGTTGAAAATATTTTGGTAGATAAAATCTTTGAATGCTTGATCTCTTCTTTTTTTATGTGTATCTTTTTTTGTCGCGCTTTGGTTGAGTTGTCCGTCTGGGCATATGGCTGCGTGTTCCGGCGAGGAGGCTGCTGACTGTTCGTTTGGGTGCACTGGCGCTCCTTCGCCCGGGCGCTGCGCCATCTTTCATCTTTCCCTGGCCCTTCCCTCCCTTTCTTTTCTTCGTATCGCGCATGTGCCTGTTTTTCCAAGCGGAAAAGCCGCTATCGCTGCGATTGACACTATTGCCTCGATTGACGCAATGGTGGCGATGTCGGGAAAAGGGCTGCGCGGAGGCCACTCCTCAGGCCAGGCGCTGGGACAGAACGCGCATTTTCGTTAAATCGTGATGAGCTAAGGTTCGGTGATGTTATTTTAGTGCGGGCATCTTTGCGCAGCTATTTTGGTGCGGGCATTTATGCGCAGCTATTTTTTGAAGTAATTTTTGTTGCCCATTTCTGTTGCGCATTTTTGTCACGCATTTCTATCACGCATTTTTGTCACGCATTTCTATCACGCATTTTTGTCGCGCATTTTTGTCGCGCATTTCTATCACGCATTTCTATCACGCATTTTTGTCGCGCATTTCTATCACGCATTTCTATCACGCATTTTTGTCGCGCATTTTTGTCGCGCATTTCTATCACGCATTTTTGTCGCGCATTTTTGTCGCGCATTTTTTTGGCGACCATTTTTGTGCACCCTGTGCTCCAGTCCCAGCCCTTTTGTAGAGCGGCGGTTGGTCCGGCGCCACTGGCACAAATATCCGCCTTGCCGCACGAGACATATATCCCCCCGCTGTCACATCACTCATGCAGACTTATGTGAATGTAGAAGTACTGATCATCAGTGGTGCCCCATCTCCTTTTATACTCCTTGAATGTTTCACTCACGACATTTTTATGCTTGCGCAGGAAAACGTTGTAGAAGGAGACAAACAAAGCGAGAACGAAACCCATTGGAGGAGCGGCACACGGCGAAGCAAAAAAGAGAGAGAGAAAAAAAAAAAAAAACTATAAAATATTCCATAAAGGAGTTGCTCGTGATAACCTGGCCATTTTTAGAAAGTCATAAAAATGAAAGAAAAGAAAAAAAAAACTTCATATTTTTATTTACATACTTACCCGAAGAACTGTTCTAAAACGAACCTGTTAACTTTTTTTTTTTTTTCTGCATGTTTCGTCATTCTGTCGACACACAGAGGGTACTTATCTTACGGGGGCATATTGGTTACATTCATCCAGCGGATCCCACCCGCATGTTCTGCTCTCTTTACCAGTGGTAGATGCGCAATACTGCATATGTAACGACGAAACGGTTTGAACTTCCGCAGTTTGCCTCACCGCGGTTCGTCAGCTACACATACCAACGATGAAGAAGTGAGGGGGGGCGGAAGCAGCAAGGGGGGTAAAGTTACAGTTGTCGTTCCCATTTCTCATGCAGTAACGCAGCGTGGCCATAACACTTAGTGAGCGAACCGCGCTGCGTATTTTGTTTTTTTCTAAGTTGGTGATGCACGGCGTAGAACAAGGTTCGAATACACATGGGGTGGCTCTACAGTTAAACATCTGCAATGGAGATAGGAATGTACAGATATGTATACCATCGAAATGTGTTTTTTTTTCTTTTTCGGAATTTTTATATATTTATTAACTTGGTTGTAATGTTGTGGCGGTCATCAGATTGATGCCTTACGCTCAGTTCTACACAAAAAAAAAAAAAAAAAAAACAAGAAGAAGAAGTCGAGGAAGAAGCGGAGTCAAGTGGAAGAAATAAATTTGGGTTGACTCAAATTGGGGGGGCATAAACCGGTTGCTAAAAATTACCACAAAAAATGACCCCCAAAAGAGGGTAGATTGATGTGCTCTTTGGGTAGGGCGACGTGGCCAGAACGGCTGGCTATACCCTAGCATGTAAATCACTTCCAAGGTATTTGTGTAGCACCCGAAATGGGGAAAGCTTCACTTGGCACATATCGCGATGCCTCCAGTGTCAACCATTCCGTGCGCACAGCAGAAAGGGACACTTATATGGTGAGAACACGTGGGGGAAACACTCATAAACGAAACTGCAAAAGTGACACAAAAATGGGAGCACATGTGAGTGTTACACACGGGGAAAGAAACCCCATCAGGGAGACTCCGCTTCGGTAGTGGGAAAAAAGGCACGCTTTAAAGGTGGGGCTAGAAAAGGGAAGGGGCACACTACACACAAATACGGGGTGTATACATATGTGTATATATCTATATATGTATATACGCGTGTGTGGCTCCGCCTACACGGCAACCCCCTTGCCCTCAATGGAGACCCTCTGGGACTTTCGAACCCTCTTCAACATTTTCATATTATCGGTAAGCCTCTTAATTTTACTTTTGGGCATGATTTTCTTGGTAGAGCTGGTGACAGAAGAGGGGACGTTAATCAAAAAGGAGCATTCACTGTTGAAGGGTATGGTGGCATGTTTCTTCAATTCATTTTGCTCTTCCTCTTTCTCAATGCTAATCGAATCGGGAATCAATGTCTTTGCTTTTTCCAGCACCTTCTTGTGATATTCCGGATTTTCTAAAATTCGTTTTTGTCTTTCTTTTAAAAATTGTTTATAGTTTGTGTTAATTCCTATGATGGGTCCCATCCAGTTTTGCAAAATGCTCCTAATCAGTTTCTTGTTTTCATCAGTTTCGTCTTTATGTGTGTGTAAGTAGGTCATTATTTTCCCAAGCTGGCTGCCCCTCAAGGATTTGATTGTAATGGGGAGCTGTTGTATCACCTTCAATAGATTCGTGCGGATGGTAAAATTGGGAAGTGTATTTTTCGAGAGTGGCATCAGCCATAATGCTAAGACGTGGTAAATATTTAATTTCATAAAAAAGGGTTTCCATTTTGGCTTGGTTAGAATCATACAGACTTGATCAATTATTTGTAACTTGGCTGTTGCTGGTTTTTTTTCTTTTATATTTCTTAGATCCTGTTCATGCATTAAAATCATTTCGTTTAGGACATTTTCGCAATATTGCAGACCGTCGTCTTCGGAAATCTTTTGCACTCTTTTCCTTTTCATCTTTAAATTTTCTAGGATTTCATCAAAATGGGATTTCTTCTTTTTTTCAGATTTACCCGAATGGTTTATGTCTTCGTTATTGTTGTAGTCTCCTTCATCGTCCAGGAGGCTCAGAGGGGAGAAGTTCCCATTGCTGGGTGAATTTTTTTTTTTTTTTTTTTTTTCCCTTGGTCATTGTTGTCGATGATAAGGTCTTCCTCTTCGTACTCCTCACTGTCGCCTTCGCTCTCTGTTTCTTCCTCCCCTTCCTCGGCGACGCTATCTATAAACTTGCTCTTCTTCGTGGCCGACTTGACTTTTTTACTTTTTCCGCCTCCATCGGCGCTTTTATCCTTGCTGGGGCGCAGCTTCCTCTTTTTTTTATTTTCTTTCCTTTCGCTCTTTTGGTTAGCACCGCCATCGTCGTGGTAATCATCATCGAGGTAATCACCGTCGTCGTCATCATCGTAGCCACCTGGGCTGTCTTCACCGACCTGTTCATTGCGAGCCGCCCCGCTGCTCTGGCTGTCATCAGAAAAGTTTTCGTCCCCAAAGATGTTGTCTATCATGGTATAGTCGTTCTCCGCGGAGTGGGTATTCTTTTCGCTAATTTCTTCTTGGTTGCCTTTTTTCTTCAGTTTTGATTTCCGTTTCCTCTTCCCTGCGCTGTTCTCATTCGAGGGGTCTTCTTCTGGGTCCTCCCGGTTTGGATGGTTTTCATCCTTTCCGCCAGGGTCTCCAACAAGATGTTGGTTTCCCTTCGAATTGGCTTCCCCCTTTTCGCCCGGTTCTCCCTTTTGTTTTTTCTCCACCTCCGGGGCGTTCTGCTGTTCCTCCGAGTCGGCGTCCTTTATTTCCCTCTTCTTCTTCCTGGACGGCATCCTCTTCGCAGCCTTCATCCTCCTTTTAAAACTCTCGACGTCGCCGCGTTGGGCGATGCTGAGTTGGATGTTGTCGCGTTCGATATCGGCACGTTCGACGTTTCCGCCCTCCACACTGCTGCCTTCAACGATGCCGCTTTCATCTTTCAATAACTCGGCGCTTTCCACGGGTTCGTCCGTGGCCCTACTGCTCGCGTTGGTTTCCATCATTCGTTGGCTTCGAGCTGGGGTTCGCCTTTGGCGGGGAGGCACAAAAACAATACACAAGTATATTTTCACATACGTACGTATGTATATATGTTTTCCCCTGGGCGTAGCTTGCTCCACTTCTGGGCGTATTTTTTGCGTCCGCTTTTTAACCCCTTTCTGGCCTTTACACTCTCTTTTCTGGGTCACGGCCTTGCAGTACCACACGACTTTTATTTTCTTTTGAATTTTTTTTTTTCACGTTTTTACCTGACCATAACATGACAGGTAAATAGCGATAATTTTTTTTTTTTTTTTTTTTTTTTTTAAAAAGAAGTACAGTTCGCGCTAAAGCAGTTGCCGCTCCGGGGACGAGTAAAAAAATGGGACGCGTCGATGCTGCCCTGCGTCGAAGAGTTTCGCAAAACGGCATGGGGAGATAATAACAGTTTTGTGATTTTTTTCCCAACTTCTGCAGAATGATTTTTGCATTGGAGGGACAGAGGTGTGGTTGAAATGGGCGCTGTGAAGTTTAAAATCTTCCAATTAGCCAAACTGCCAAGCTGGAAAACGACGAAACTGCAAATTTGAAAGGCAAAAAATGTAACCCCACATAATTGCAAAATTGCCTAGTCCAGCGCGAAAAGGACACGTACATACTTAAGGTGCGCAAGTGGGGAATCAGGCCATCTGTCCCCAATACGCAACTCACCTGGTCATGCGTTGCGCCTTTACTGTTGCCAACTTACACTCTACATTTAGGGGAAGAAACAATTTTTTGCCAGCTGAGTTATAAGAATCTTTTTACAAAATGGTTTTTTAACGTATCGCATCAATGTGCCTGTCAAGTGGCTAAACAATACAGGTGGGTGAGTTTACGGCTGGGCTTGGCAGTACCTTGTCAGGTGTTTCCTCCCCTACTTCACGAATTTATTGTTGTTAAGATGAAAGAAGGATTAATTTTCTCACCCCTAGGTGGCGCGCTCTGGAGAAACATCCCCAAAGGGGGGTATCGCAATAGAGAAAGGTAAAGACACACAAATACAATGGGACATCTTTCAACACAGCTCATTCAACGTCACAGCCTTGCATCACTTACGCGGTTGTATTTGGAATGTGTAAACGAGTAACTCATAGTATATGTTTACCTGCTCATTTTTATAAGTGTGCAGCCTGGTTGGCCCCACACCATTTCGCGGAAAGAAGGCATGCCCCTTCCATCTTGCTTCTATTTCGAATGGGCGCAATGTGAGTATAGGGGGAACTATTTTTCCCTCTCATGGGGGGAGATACGAAGCTGTCATTCACAACACTTCAGCTGAAACGTACACGTATAGTAGTATGCCGAAAGTTACACGCCCATTCGCATGCTTCCCAGTTTTGCCTAAGGGTAGAGAAATCCGTGCGGCATGGTTCGCGCCCCTCGACACTTGAGAAAAGTAAAGGTAAGGGGGAAAATAGGTGGAAATTGTCTCGTTCTGTCCAGTTCAGTGTAGTGCTCGAATGTGTGCACGTAAGAACATAAGTGTTTCCTGGGGGGGTAGGAAGATTACCATTCCTCAATTAACACAGACATGTCTGTTATGGACGTCTATACATGAATGACACTACGTAATGCATCGGGCAAACATATGGATGGGGTTCACAAGTTGGAAATTTTTATAACATTTAAAAAAAAAAAAAAAAAAAAAAAAAAATTAAAAAGGGCATATACATACGATGAACGCAGATAACAAAACTGGGTTTCTTCCCTGCTTCGCCCCTTCTGTGGTGTGAAGAATTCTTTTCCAAAATGGGAACCCCCACAATTGTGCCTTCGCATTTTGGGAAAACAATTCGTACATATGAGTAACCACCGATAGGCCCCTAAACATATTATAATACCCCACCCAAAAAAGAAACCTGGGTAGGGAGAGGCAACACACTTGGTGTAGCTATTCAAGTTAGCATCAAAAGTTGTGTTGTAACAATTTGATGTAAGATATATTTCTTAGCAAATTTTGCTTCCCCTCCTTTGTGTGCCACGTATATGTAGACGCGCACGCCGGTTGATTGTCCTTGTGCCGACATTTCTTTTTCTTTTTTCCCGCCCTTTCGTGCGCACATATATATATGTATAATTCCCCTTTGCAAAGGTAGGAACCATCAATTAAGGAGGCCCTATACCAGGCTGCAATTCGCAGTCGTAGACAACAACGGGTGATGATATAAACAATTGGACCACGTCATTAGCATTTTTTCTCCCCCAAAGTGTTCCATGCATGTGTAAAAATTGCAACGATTTACGCAAGCGATGCGTGAAAAAAATGTAGAGGGGGCAAAAGTTTGTCCATTTTGCTCTACAGAGCAGGTCACCCCCCAAAAAAAAAGTTCACAAGTTGGCAAATTTGGAACCTCTTACTATGCAGTCATTTTGCGCAGATAAACTTTATGGAAGACCGGAGAATTGAAAAGTTTTTTTTTTTTTTTTTTCGGCAGGTTTTACGCTGTGCATGCTTTCTTGGCTTGCAAAAACGTGTGCAGAGGTGGTTTTCTTTTTTTTTTTTTTTTTTTTTTTTTTTTCTTCCCTCTTGGCAATTGGGCATATTTTTCAAGGCGGTGCATTTTACGTGAGTTGACTTTTTTGCCCTATAATTCTTCCCATGTGGGTGCCCACGAAACGTTTTAAAGTAAAATAGGTTTACGTAAATACGTGGTTACAGCATGAGCACAACTGGTTGTTCTTTTTTAAAGCTGTCAATATTGTTTCCACATTTTAATTCGACCAAAATTGTTACATTTTTTTTTAACTGGGCTAATATACTGTTAAATCGGTTTTTTAGACCTATGTCATCACCTGTTTTGGGCGTTCACGGGTGAAGTGGTTTACGGCCACTTCCGGATGCCTGTCACGGAAAAGACGTCCACAAGTAGCGGCTGATGTGGAGCGACCGAGATGGGGAAAGGCGAATGAGTGAAGTGATACTCACATACATCGCGCAGGGGTAGTCGCATATGCATTCACATGTCCATGTACATTATATATGCGTAGCTCTACCGTGCGTGTGAATACCAAGTAGGGGGCCCTCTGGATTGGAAGCCCTGGCTCGCCATATGCTTTCCCCCCACGGGCCCATAACGCCGCGGGTCCATAGGCGCAGTTTCCTCCCCATAGACATGTGCGCGACGCCTCATCTGAGTGGGCACACACACGCGTGTACGCATATGTAATGCTACGCATTGCTATGAGCGAGTGGGAGGAGCGAATTTACGCCGGTGGATACCATTTTTTTTTTTTTTGCGAATGCTCGAGGGAAGCTACTCTGGCGCCCCCCTTCCATGGTGAAAAAATTTTTTGTCTAAAATTCCCTTCCCCCTTTGTCCATTTTAAGAAAGTTTTAATTTTTGTGAAAACGCCAACACACTGGTCCGAGACAAAAAAAAAAAAAAAAAAAAAAAAAAAAAAAAAAAAAAAAAAAAAAAAAAAAAAAAAAAAAACAACCACCTGAAGAGACCGCAGCATCTCACAGGAGAGAACCCTCTAAGAGAGAACCACTGCGCAGGGGGATGTGTGCGTAGGATGAGTAAACTGACGAATTTAAGTATACGCCTGCGCGCTGGCACCTTCGCGAAAGTTCGAAGGCAGTAAGGTCAGATGCAGAGAAGCTGTGGAATAATCGGAGGGAGATAATTACATGCCATCTGTGAACCTTCACAAGTGTGAGAAGAGGCGCGATAAGCTAAGAGAGACAGATTCGGTGTGTCCGCATATCTAGGGGGTATATGGGGAGGTGTAAGGCCACGTGAGGGAGCGGACAGCCGAATAGGTCTCACGGCTGTGCGAGGAGAGAGTACCTCCCCCGGCTCTCGGTATAAAGAGACCACATCACGCTGTACAGGGGGAAAACTGGAGGGAACCCTATGAACAAATAGAGAAGCGAACAAGATGAGCGAGACAAGGGAAGAAAACTACAAGAGCGGGTCGAAGGCAAAATACCCGCAGTCACTGATGATGGACATGTCAAGATCGTACATGAATAGGCAAGACAGAATCAACGCTCTGAATCTGTACATCCAGAAATCATCGTACAACCCCCAGCTTCTGCAAGACGATGAGGAGGAGGAAGACGAAAGTGAGAGTGAAACACTGGGAGATATCATCCTCAGAATTTTGTCGATAATATATCCGGACCTCTCCCCAGGGTTATGGTTCATAATTCATTTTATCATGAATTTGATTGTTCTATGTGTAAGTCTCAGTTCTTTATCCGAGCCGAATATACACGATCCGGTAGCGGAACCGAAATATAATAGGACCTTCATCTTTGGTAGCATATACTGTTGCTTCCTCATCCTAGGCGTAAACATAGCTTCTTTTACTCTCATCATGGTGTTTCATGCGATTATTCAGAAGGTGTTTCTGGAAAAGCTTCTACAGCCAAGTGCCCTATGCGCAGCTTTTTACAACACAGTAGACCCCGAGCTGGTGTACCTGTTATGGTCATCTGTTCAGATCATTTACTGGAGGAGTAACATGATTTTAAAAAAGGGAGCTCAAGAAAATGAGAATTATTTTGTTCTTCGTATTTTTGGATACAAAGATCAGGATAACCCCTTCATGTTTCTGAATAGCATCAGCTGGTTAATCACCTTCCCGATATTGCTATACATTGTATTTGCAGCCAGGTTGCTTTTCCTTTCTATCATATCTTTTGTCTTCGAGTTGGGCTTCCTGATGAATGCCCATGACCTGTTAGGGAAGTATTTATCCAAATATGGCATTCTGCGCAAGTTTAACATTGAATGGTTTATGTTCATGGCAGACAAGCAGGAAAATATGAGATCCCTCTTTGGCTATGAATTATACCAGGACGAGAAGATGATCAGACAGTTAGAAACGAATGACATTAGTAAGAATTTTGTCCAAGATAAAGCTGAGTTGTTACTGTTTAAGAATCTGCCTCGCAATTGTACTTGCTGTAAAATTGCTCTAAATAGAAATAAGAAAAAAAATGCCATGAAGCTCTTGGTCCCTCCAATTTTTGAGGCAAAAAATATTGTAAAGACAGAAAATTCTACCATCAAAAATTGGCTAGCTTGTCATTATGTTGTGAATACAGCTCCGCTTATTTTTCTTCTAAACAATAGCATTCCACTGATTAATAAAAATTCAGTTAAAATCGGTGGAGACATACTTTTTAGGCAAATTATCATGTCCTTGAAGATGTATTACCAGGAGAAGAACGACACGTATGCCTTCACCGGATCCGCCATGCATATGTCTTCCGATGAGTTCTCTCCTAATAGGAATTTGATGACTCTGAATCTGAACAGGGACTCTAATTTAACTCCCCAGCAGGGTCCCATCCCGTTCAGTCCCAAAAATGTTGTGAATAACTCCGACTCGGAATCTAGAGCTAAGAAGAAAATAAACTTGGAGAATATTTTCAACGACGTGGATTTGGACGCCATCCGCCTGGAAGCTGCGCAGGAGGAGCAGCGGAAGGAAGGATCGGATGGGGCGGCAAATGACGCGACGAAGAACACGCCATGGGAAGCGGTTGAGACAGGGCGCGAGACGACTGCTGCGCCCGGGATTAGCGAGCCAAAACTTCTGGTCAAGGCGAAAAGTCGGGCCAAGCAGAGGCTCAAGGCAAAGCGCGGATCCAGGAATGGCAGCAGCGTGGCTCAAAGGAGAAGGGGTAAATCGGGAGTGTTGGAACGGGGAGAGGCGGGTACACGTGACCTGGTGGAACAATCCGGTGAGCGACACACCCATGGGTTCATTAGCGGGAGCTCCATCCAAAAGGTGGAGAGGGGGACGTCCTCCTTCGTCAGTGACACGATCGAAATGAAGAAAGCGAGGAGGGAGAAGCAGCGAGGTGAGGCCTTGGATGGTGTAACTTCAGGTGCTTCTCCCCGTGTGCAACATATTAGAAGTCTCAAAGTTACCGACGGGGGGATCCAAAGGGGTCACCCATCGGATGGCGAACCGGATGGCGAACCGCAAGACGGACGGGGTGTAAATGCCGCGGCCCTGAGGAAGGACACCGTGTGGGAGAATCTACAGAGAGAAACACCAAATGGTGGTACGGGGGAGGGAGCGGCGATTCTCCCCCTCGCTGCGATCCGAGGAAAGGACGAGATGGACGAGAAGGGTGAGGACCCAAACCTCAGGAGGAAAGAAACTTCCATTTTGGAAGGCACTAAATTCAACATCTGCATCACGCCGTCCCTGTCGGGGATCCAGGAAATGGCAAGCGAGAAGAAAGACTCCGTCGCAGGGACAAACGGTGGCGGCAATGCGCTGTATGACGATTTGAAAGGCGCGGAGGAGGGGTCGTTTTACCCGCCGCTGGAGAACTACAACAGCATGCAGGTGCAGATAAAGGACTTCACTATCGAGGACGTCCTGCAGAAGAAGTACACCACGGACTCGATGCATAAGTGCGAAATGGGGCGAGGCCCCTCCGGAAAGGGGGCATCGGTCGTGCAGGAAGTGGACAATGCAGACGAGGAAAACGATGCAGAGGAGCCGGGAGACGCAGACGAGGCAGACGAAGCCGATGAGGCCACCCCTCCCGACTTCGAAGTAGAGAACGCGACGCGGCGGCTGGACAGTGAGCACACCGTGGGCGCGCCCCTGCAAAATGGGCCAGCGAAGCGAAATGCTACACTGAACATCTCCAGCGACGAAAGCAATAAGGACTCGTACACGAGAGAAGTGAATTCATCATACCAGCTATTCGGAGACAGGAAAAAAAAAACAAACAACAAAATGAAGGAGTCGATCAAATTAAGCAGAAAAATGAAAAACAACGGATCTACAAACAAAAACACACAGTATTACCATTCGCGTCTCCTGAACGAAGAACTGAATGTTCTGGAGAGAAGCGATGCAATCAATGTAAAAAAACTGAAGGAGAATAAAAAAGCAAAATTGTGCTCATGTCTATGCTTTAAGAAAAATAAAAAAGGACGATTCAGCAGAATAAAGAAAGACATCTCTCTCGAAATTGAAGATCCCTTTGTTATGAATGTGAGGAGTCCAATGCAGATGACAATAAACGGAAACGAATTCATAACAAAAGAAATGATCGAAGTTTTTCTCAAGCCAGAAGAGGCAGAAGAGTTCATGAGGGAATTTGATTTGTCTGGACATGGAAAAATAGACATGCTTATGTTTAGAAATGCAATAAAGAGAGCAATATCATGTCGAAAAAAATTCATAAAAAGTCTGAAGGGACAAGAAAGTATTCTTAAATTGGTTCGTCGATTAATGTCTATTCTTCTTTCCTTCCTGGCATCCGTCGTTCTCTTATTCATCTTCGGAGTTTCTGTCGACACCATCATTGTGACAGGAGCTGCATTCATAACTGCCGTGACGGTCATTCTAAGCTATATGTACACAAGCTTTATCACCTCTGTCATTTTTATCGCCTTCTCTAATCCGTATAATATAGGAGATCGTATAAGGCTTGATGGAGGAGAAGCCATGTACATTAAGAAAATCAAAACGTATACAACCGAATTTGAGACGACGACTGGAAAAATTGTCATTTATGAAAATTCAAAGCTCAGTAACGCCAAAATTTACAATGAAAGTAGGTCCAAAAATGCCTATATAGATATATCCTTCAAGGTGGATATTAATACTCCTCTTCTTGCACTTAAGGAGCTCAGGAAGAGCTTACAGTTTTTGGTGGATAGTAGACCTAGCGACTTTTGCAAAACGAAGAATTTATATTTTGGGTACTCTCTACAGCCGGGTCATTTCTACGAAATCAGCTTTTGGATAAAGTGCGTCGAAGGGTGGGGGAATTGGAGGAAAGTATTCGAGCTGCGGACCGACATTTACGATTTTATCATTTTGCAACTGAGGTTACTGAGTATATCTTACAGACTGCCGACGCAAAAGGTCGGGTTCACTGCGCCGCTGAACATTATGGACACGAGTAACTTGAAGGCGAACCGGAACAAGCCGTACGACTACTCCTGTCCTCCGAAGGAGATCCGAAATCCGCTCTTCATGCCGTCCGCGAAGCATAAGCGGGAGTTCGACTGGTCAGGCGAGGAGAGGCAAACTGGCGACCACCTACGGGAGGAAATCCTGCCGCGCACGCAAATCTGCTTGCCCAATGACGGGGCACACCTGAGGAGTCCACTCGCTGGGGATATCCCGATCCATTTCTTCCTCACCGAAGGGGTGGACCGTCCCCTACTGCACAGGAGGAGAAGCAGAAACACCGAGCAGTGTGGAGCGGGGTGGGGTCAAAATGGGGCAACTGATCAAGAGGAGACGTGCATTGACTCCAGTGGGTTGTTTCTGCCAAAGAGGAGATCCCTTCTCGGGAATCAGCTGCCTTATGAAGAGAGTTACACACATGGAGGGGGAGCCCCTGCCCAAGGAGGACTTACCAAGGGGGGTAACAACATCGGAGTGGGGACACCACCTGTACCGTTTTGGAAGAATCTCAAAGCGGGTCATCCTGCCATCCCAATGAAGAATATGTCCAACATGTGGGATGACAGTGAGGACAGGAATCCAAAACGATGGCCACACGAACCAATGGATGACTGGGAAACACACCCAAGTGGCGATTCAGACGGAGTGAATCCCCATTGTGGAACTACCTTCCTGTATCAGCAGTACAATAGTGAACAGCCTAACCATATGCTCTATCCGCACAATATTTTCCACACCTCAGAACGGTCACAAGAAATTAAATATGACGAGGGAGACGAATACTCCTATGATAGCTCCTCTGGTTATGACAGCTTCGAATACGTAAAGCACTTTACAAATCTTCACGATGGAGTCCGCAGGGGGTTGCCCGTCAAAGGTGGCAGAAGCCTGGCGCGCAAAAGGGATTGCAATAAGAAAGACGAGTAGTCAGTTTATTAGCTTTAACGACTTAGTGGCATAGGGAAAGTATGTACGAATGTTCCCTTTACGCGTTTTTCTGTCAAGGTGAGATGTGTCAATGGATATCTGCCTTTTTTTTTTCCCTTCTTGCTGATATCCTACAGGTGCGTTCGCATTTGTGGTGAGCCGTATCTATGGGTCACCAGTGATCTTTCTCCTTTGCAATAATAAAAGAAAAAAAAAAAAATGTTTCAAAATTAAAATCTGTTTGTATTTTTCTCTTCCCCCACCCCCACTTGCCTTAATGTCGGCATAGTTGTAACACTTTTCCTATCTTCTTTCCTTCCATTGTACCACCATTTCGACGTCATCTCCGTTCGATGTTGGCCCATTTGTCTATGTGTGTGTGTACTTCTGTGTTCGCGCATGTGTGAGGAGAAATAAACGAATGAAAGCTTGTGTCGGCGTACACATACGCCCACGCGCTTACGTCCTTTTCTTCCTTCACATCAGGGGGAGGGGGGAGTTAGTATCCATTTATTTTCCACCGCTTGTCGTAGTATTTCGATACTAACCGGGAATATGTACATATGTGTCTATGGCGATTCCTATGCCTTTGTGTGTTTTTTTTTTTCTCCTCTTTATGAGATAATTTGATATGTTTGTCAATTGTTTAGTTCGTTCGCTGCACACGCGTAAATGGTTCCCTTCTCCTCCCCCGCATTATTCGATCCGACCATCCTCCGCTAGACCTACTTCCGCTTTTCCCCTTTTTATCTGTCAAGAAAAATAGAAGAACCGTGTTTTGCCTTTTGGAAGGCTCATATTGGGCCGATTTTGTGAAATTGCGCTGTTGATACCTTACATGATGACGCGGGTAACCTTTTCGTTTGCCTGGAGAAAAATGCGAATTGTACTTGGTCATACCCACTGCAGTGTTCACGGGCGTTAATTTAGCATATCTTTACCGATGTTCGTTCTTAAAGGGTAGGAGATCGGAGTGCCAACGAAGGGGAAAATGTTTGGTTCGCACCTTCAGTGCGTGGGAGTACTAACCTCCATGCAGCGCGTTGTTGTAGAAATGGATGTATACAACTTTTCATGCATGGGGGAACGGGAAGGGCATCCTGGGATTTTCTTCCCATTTGAGCCATGTTGCGATGATCGGGGAGAAAAAGATCGGGGGCGCGACCTCCACCTGGACGCTATGCCAATTTGTCGGAATTTGTTCCCCTCAGTTTTGCCTTTTTTTACGCACACATTAGCGAGTAGAGAAGAAAAATCTGCAAAGGATGTTGCGCAATACGCTGGTATACAGCGATTGTAAAGAAGGACCATCGTGAGTGAATTTTTCTACCAATGTGTAATGGTAACATGTGCGCCGTGACCGATTAAACTACATTTGACTGAAACAATGGATCACCAATTTAGATACCTTAAGATGAGGGAATTTTTAAAGGTGATTTTTATGCTTTGTGTTTGGCCATGTGATTTTATTTTATTTTTTTTTATTTATTTTTATTTATTTTTTCTTTTCCTGCCATTTCGGCAAAAGAAATGCCTCATTTTTGCAAATGCGCCGAACAAGGAGTGACATTTTGACATGCGCGAATTTTACAAAATGGTTAAATTTATTTGCAGGAGGGAAAAAAACGGGTAAAAATGACATTAACGAAAGAAGGGTTTCAAATTAACGTTGTTTTTCTAACTCGATGAGAAGCGCCATTGGGCGAGAAGTTTTCCCGTGTGTTTCCTCGGAGGATGTGTAAAAAAAGAGAAAAAAAAAAGGATGCGCAGAGAATATGCCAGTTTTCAAAAATGGGGGAGAAAAAACGCGCAGCAAAAATACGACGTCGGGGTTATTCCGCTTAAACGTTGGCATCTTTGGGGGGCAAAGATAGCAGAAAAATGGGGAACCAATGCAGGAGAAAAAGTAATAAGGCGATGAGAAATATACCGAAGCGCGACAGCGCAAAATGTTGGGAGGCGAACTGCTGGGAGGCGAACTGCTGCGAGGCGAACTACTGCGAGGCGAACTACTGCGAGGTGAACTGCTGGGAGGCGAAGCAAAATAACCTGTTGCACACAAAAAATGCAATTTATTTTTTCCCCCCCCCTGAGAGTTGTGTACAACGGCGCAATATGTATCTGCCACATGTGCGATTTTTACAGACTCTACAAATGCCGAGTATTCGCCGCCTTGTTTTTCCGTTGAACGGCGAGCTGCATATTTCTCCGCTTCGCCTCAGCTGTCAGGACAAACGAATCGTTAGCGGGGGAGGTATACACGTAGAGGTGGATGTGCGGTGTGTATAGGTGTACAAAGTTTATCGTGTACATGTGTATAGGTGTACAATGTGTATACGTTCACATATGTATACGACACCTTTCTTATGCGGTACGCGTGTATATACATATGTGATTTTAGTCCTGCCAATTTATCACCCATTTCGCACACAAAATCAAATCGCAGGATACAGCTGTGAATGTACATGCACACACTTCACGTGGAAAAAAAAAATGTCGGGAAAAAAAAAAAGAGAAAAAAAAAAAAAAAACAGCATTCTACCACGCAAATCGCTTTTACGACAACATGAAAAAAAAAAAATAAATAAAAAAAAAATTAATTACATTTTTATCATTTATCCTTTTTTTTGTCAACCTTTGGATAAATACACCATTAACTGTATCTGATAGAAATAGCATTATAGCTTTTATCGTCAATGTTTTAGATTTACATCTTTAATTTTTTAATGGAAATAAAAGGTACATTTTCGAGTAAAATTTAATATCACAACTGCCACTGTAGCTGTAACTGTAGCTGTGACTGTAACTGCGACATTCTCTGCGATCCGAAAGTTTGAACAATATACCGTTACAGAAGTTTATAAAAAAGTTGTGTACATTTCACGAAGCAGGGACTCCACTCCCCGTTTGCGAGTGAGTACATTCGCCAAGTTTTTGCTTGTGTCACGTGTTTCCCCTCATACGATTGATTTACACGTTTGAGTTACACGTTTGTGCCACGCTCCTCCTGCCTCATCCGAGTACATTTTTTTCTTCCCGTATATAAGTTGCGAAAAATACAAATGTATATTAAACCTGTTTAGTCATTCGTTACAAAACCATTCTGTCGTTAAATCGTTCGAACGAACACGGTTTTGTGTGCGCATTTCAGTTTACCTGTGTATCACGGGTACCTGTGTAGAGAGGCACTCTGGCATGTGAGTTACTACTCCTGGCAAAAGTGTGCTCACAGGATGTGAAATGTATGGATGTGCATGAATGTATAGTCATATGTACATTCGTATATGTATGCATAAAGTCTGCGTTCACAGTAAAATCTTGCATATTTTTTAAATTTTATATAAGCTCACGAAAATAGAATAGGGCATGAGAAAACGCACGGAGAAGCCAAAGTCTACGAATTTCGTGTGTTATACCATTTGCGCAGGCTTCCCGTTCTTTAAAGCGCGTTCCTTTGTTTATATTCCCCACAGGAACTGCTTAAACGTTGTGTGTATATTTGTCGTATTTATTTGGTACACTTGTTTACGCCTCTTTACGTTTTTTTTTTTTTTTTTTCATATGCTGAACCATTTGCAGGCTGTACGTGCACCTATGTAATGTCTATATATAGTGGCATATACATACGAACGTACAAGTAATTCTACAAAATTTTTTACTCGGCAAAAAAAGGTATGCCGCGTTGGTGAAATACTGACGTGCGCGCAAGAAGGTGTAGGCCTCGCAAGCATATGCACGCCTTGTCGTGTTACTAAAGAGTGGAGGCAGCTGTTTCCTCCTTGCGGTCCGCATACACAACGCGAACGGAAGGACATAGAACGCATACCTGTTGTATTTTTAAAGAAATAGATTTTACGATCATTTGATGAACCTATTTTTTTTTCAGACTTACATTTTTGCGTTATTTTTTTTCCTCTTTTGTTGCCTCCTCTTTAGTGTTTTTAATTAACCTGTTAAAATTGTGCACCCGGTCCTTAGAGCATTTCCCACGTTGATATGCTGCGAGCAATCACCCCTATTTACGTTTGCATGTGCATAAGGGCGGTTGGGCGCACGAGTGTATGAGTGTTACCCGTGTAAGAGTGTAGGAACATAAGCATATAAGCGTATGTTTCTCTACGTGTACACACGTGAAAGACGCCTATAGGCATCTTACCTACATGCTTATATGCCCCCTTTTGTGCATGTGGAATGGTGTAAAAAATTTCCCCTTGCACATATCACATTTGCAGAAGAGCATTTCTTCTGAGGAATATTTTTTTACACTTGGGCTTTTTGGCATATTTGTATACTGCATTTTGCCCATTCGATTTGATTTGGGACGGTTTGATTTGACACGGCTTCATTTGTTCTGATATGATTTGATATGATATGACATGATATGATCTGATATGATCTGATTTTATTTTATTTTTTTCTTTTCGTATGAATGTGTGAAGACATGCATTTTTATGCCACACGGAAACACACATTGATAATACGTAATCACCCTGCATGCAACTTTGCTAATGCATATTTGTTAGTTCTTCTTGTGTAACGCGGCATAGGTATGGGTGTATACGCGATATGTACGATATAAGCCATAGGAGGCGCATGTGACACATATGCCGGCCACGCGATATGCTGGGAATCTCACGGTGGAGTGTTATTGTATCACCTTCCTGAGGCGTTTCCATCACCGCATATTCCTGGCCCTATGTTAAACGTACATGCACATGAAAGAGGGCATCTTTTTTGCATTTTTTCTGAACCATAGGAAGTGTCAAAAATATGCTGTATAGAATGCGCTGTTATTTCGTTCTGTTTTGTTTTGTTTTATGTTATGTTATTTTTTTTTTCACTCTGCTTAACCTCCTGTTGTAGAAAATTAAAGCTCCCGCATTTTTTGTCAACTGGTGTAAGCCATTAACGATATGTGATATAAGTTCACCTTTTTTTTGTTTCTTTTTTTGCATTCACACCATTTTTTTTTTTGTCCGCTTTATTCTGTGCAAGGTATTAGCACGCAGTCATACACATGCGCGATTGCGTACATGCGAACATACATGTGTACGTATATATGCACATACCTACGCATATGCATTTTTCCGTTTTTTTCACCTCTCCCGGGCATCTAAAACATGCACTCGTCTGAGTAAAAAATTCGTGCCCATCCCCCATTGTGTTGTCGCGCGCATCGCAATTAGTGTTCAACATAAAAAAAAAGGAAGCAAAATAAAGCATAATCAACAAATGTGTGATAAAGTAAAGAGAGATATGAAAAAATTCAGCCAACTATTTTTGTGTCACCTTTTTATTACATTACATAAAAAAAGGTCCTTCCTTTTTACGTTTTGATATTTTTTCACATTCCTTTGTAATTGTCTACATGTCGATATTTTTCCCGTTGACATTCTTGCCCGTGTATATGTATGTTCGTATGCATGGTATGTACGTTTGTTAAGTGAGCTACTTGTGTGCCAGTTAAGGAACACTCCGTGCTCGCGAAGGAATGTGTACTGCGCGCATTCGTCCATCTGTATATGAAGAAGGGAACAAATGGGCCATTTTGCAATTCCTTCGTCGATGGCCTCCCTTTTTTGAACGTTCTGCCGATATATGGCCAGATCGAGAAACGCATTTGTTTGTGCCTCGTTTGTTTGTGCCTTTTCCGGGTAAAGCGGTGCCCCCATTCATGCGGTAAAAGTAGCCACACGTGGGATGTCGGCGTGAATGCATATATGCATATATGTATCTATACATTCATCCATTTTCCCCGCGCGCGTGCCGAGGGATGCCACACTCTTGTACATTTGCCAAATAAAACTTGCCGCTCCGCAAACATCGCCGAACACGCCCCTGTTCCCCACCGCAGGCGTATACCTCGCCGCGTATACGTATGCCGCGTATCGACATGCGTGTACAGAGGTACCCATACAACATCCACTTTGTTATGTTCCGTTTTTTCCGCCCTTGTATTTTCCACTAAACGAGATTTATTTAAACTTGGAAAGAAATTTTGAAAAAAGAAGCGACCAAAAGTGGCATATTTTACCCAGCGTTACCATAACCCCATATCGTGGCAATTTTCGCACTGCTATCTCTTTTCCGTTTACATGTATATTTTACATTTTTTCCAAAGAAAATTGGCTGCATAATTTACTACTGCACCGTATTTTCCATATGCAATTATTTTTACTTTATTTTATTTATTTTTTTTCTTTTTCGAACCCCTTGAGTTCGTTCATTTTCTATTTAAAAATTTGATAGCTTTCGCTCATTCTTTTATTGTTTCCTATTTTTTCTGTTATTTATATATAATACACTGAAGAGGACAGGAAATAAAAGAAAACAACCGCAGAGCAAGGTATCGAGAAAAGAAGCACAGCACAGCGGAGAAATTGCGCCAAAGTCACGCGCAACAACGCATAAAAATACGAAAGTGCACCTAGCGACGGTGGCTCACTAGCGCTACATGCGCGGTCTATGCGTAAATGCTACGCGCTGCTACATCGTATATGCTACATGCGACGCGCTGCATGTCGTAGTTATATATGTGCATGGGAGCGTATGCGAAATACCTATTATTTTATTTCCAGCGCGGTATATAATACGGCAGGGGAATACAAAAATACATGTATGAATTTGGTATATGTATTTATGTATATGTCAGGAGCCAATACACACAATACCGCAGGGTACATACATGCAAGCGATCGGACGGGCCAGCGAGCGAGCGAGCGCGTCATATATATTATGTGACCATATGTAAAATTTGATTGCGGCCGAATTAATTTGATATGAATGGGCGTATTCCTGAAAATATTTTATACCATTCTGTTTATTTTTTATTTTTCGAAAGATATATTTTTTTCTATGCTCGTCATTTCTCCCTTGTTTTTAAAATATATATCACATACGTATATATACATATATATTTATATGAGTTGTCAATATATGCCATGTATTATATGTATAATTCCCCCACCCCACCCCCTGTATGTATACATGAGTATATACATTGTACATACATACATTTCTTTAATCTACTATGTGAGATAATTCTACATAAACGAATCCCACTTGAAGTTTTTCCCTCCTGTTTTTTTTTTTTTTTTTTTTTGTTTCGCCAGTGACGTATATGAGTCACTAAATGGGATACATATTATGCAGTTAATTTATATTATAGAAAATACCCCTTTATTTTTGGTTTCCCCTTTTTTGCGTCCCCCAAAATTTGTATGAACGAGGAGGAGGCTAGCTAGCAGCGTATGCATGGTTAGTCATACATATGTACATATGTCTACATATTTGTATACATATGTACATCTGTTCCTATGTACATTCACGTGGTACCCCTGACGCCTCGCACTTTGTTTGTCGCAGCCGCGGAGAAAACCCACGGTATCATTCATTTTTGTATGCGCGCGAACAAGTGGGGCAAACATACCTGTAGTTCAGGCCGCGTAGATATAAGCATATTTATATAGTGTACCTCCTCTAACCTCACGCATACATATTTTTCCAACTGCGTAGAGAAAGAAAAAATACATTTGAGGAGAAAAGATAACCTTTTCTTTTTGCGGTACTTAAGGACATATATTTATACTTACGAAAAAAGTGAATTTTTTTTTTTCCTTCCTGTCCTTTTTTATTATTTTTTTTTATGTTTTGAGAATACCTCCTAAAATTGTAATCCTTTTTGCGTGAGTTTTGCGCCATGTGGAGTTAATGCAATGCCGCCACGGCAGGCAAAATAATGCATAGTATGCAGTAGAGTGGGAATATATATATGTTATGAGAGTGGCACGCTCCATCGGTTCGCGTAGAAAATA
This sequence comes from Plasmodium inui San Antonio 1, assembly GCF_000524495.1. Classification (NCBI taxonomy): domain Eukaryota; phylum Apicomplexa; class Aconoidasida; order Haemosporida; family Plasmodiidae; genus Plasmodium; species Plasmodium inui. The sequence goes on along the minus strand of NW_008481853.1, from coordinate 266,029 downwards.
CCAGCACTGTATCGCGCGTGTAGTGTTGTATAAAAGCTACTCGCAAATGTTTGTTTATTACCTTTTTCCATTTTCTGCACCCCCTGTGAATTAATGAACAAGTAGATCTGTGGGCCCCAACCCTCTGCCTGCGTGTTCGGACTGTAGGCGAATGTTTAATGCTTTTTTGAACCCGGTTTTTTTAAATATTATTTTTATATGTACAATTAAAGGACCCATTTTCCCGCTGTTTCGTATTTTCCACTTTTTCTTTTTTCTTTTTTTTCTTCTTCTTTTCTTTTCTTTTGCTTTTTTTTTGCTGTTTTTTGGTGTTTTTTCTTCTCTTTCTGCCTTTCTTTTTTCTTTTTACCCTATTTTGCGTGCTTCATCGCTGTACCCTTTTTTAAATTCGTTTAAAAAAGAAGGAAAAAATTAACGATTCGCATATCTTGAGTAATTAAGCCTTATATCGCGTAGAAGATTTGTGAAGTTATGTGTTTTTTTGTAACATGTGTGTTTTGCATGGGCAGGTGGCGTGAAGTTTGATTAAAAAAGTTGAGCTCTGCGAAACCAGCCCAGTAGACCAGCACGCGTGAGTGGCTGTCAATCGGTAGCTGTTTTTAAGAGCAATCCTTTGTGGAGCTGAGCACATGTATACGTATATAGACGCATGTGTATTTATATGTGCGCGGTATTTTATTTACCAATTTGTTTGCTGGCGTGTGCCTGTTAGCGCTTGTGTATGTGCTAAAACGCAGATGCACTCTTGAGCGGAGTCGGGACGCGACGCGTTAGGCGACACAGGCAACATTAGGCTGTAGCCCCGTCTTAAGGACTTCTCAGAAGGAAGCAGGCTCGGGAGTATGTTCTGTTAGTCGTGCGTGCAGCCATTTTGTGCATAACCGTAGGCGTGCTTCGTCGCTTGTTTGTTTGCGATGTGTTTTGGGTTGGTTCGCGGTTATCATACCTTGCTTTCGTTTCTTTTGCTTTTTTTGCGTTGTTTCATTGTTGCTTGTTTCAGTGCGCTCTATTTCGTGCGCTTGTTTAATTTGTGCCCTTTTTATTTTTTGTCATGTTTAACCCCCTTTTGTTTAATCACCCATTTGTTTAATTTCTCATTTTGTTTAATTTTCCTTTTGTTTAATTATTGTAGTTTTCCAACATTTTGACATGCAATTTTATTTATTTTTTTTTTTGAGTAGCTATTTTTGTACAAAGGAGTGCGTATTTTTTTTTTTTGGGTAGCTATTTTTGAAGAAAGAAGTGTGTATTCTTCTTTTTTCCCAGTAATTTTGAAGTGTACATAGACCTTGTCTATATGTACATGTTGTAAAAATTAAGATTGTCTTTCTTTTTTTGTTTTTTTTCAGCGTTGTAACTTCCCATTTTGTCTTTTTGTTTTTCCATTTTTTTGTCATTTTTTAATGCATGTGTTTTCTTTAAAAATTGCATCAAACGGTGTAATAAGTAAGCGCGTGCGTGCTCATACATAGGAGTGTAACTCCCTGCTTAGAACGTTTTATCTGTGCACCTGCCCTTTCAATCCCCATCCGTTGAGGAAAACACTCTAGACAGACAATCGACGCAGGAAATAAATCCATTCATGCAACGGCCTCTAGCAAAGGAGAATACACGCGTGAATCACTATGTATTAAATTTATTTTTTAAGTTAAACGTATTTTTTTCGACAATTTTGCACAAAGCTGTAGTTTTGTTTTTTCAATTTTTCTTTTTTTTCTTGGCCTCATAAGCGGTTAACTCGCATTCTTGTGTTTTGTTTTAACGTCGTTCGTGTGTTTTGTTTTTATCCGTGCGGGTATTTCATTTCCACGTTCGTCGTATTTTTTTTAGTTATCCTTTTGATAGACTTGGCTATTGTGCTTTCTCCCTCCTTGTTTTTTTTTTTTTTTTCTATTTGGCGGACAATCCCGCGCTTTTCCCCCCCCCTTCCGTCTAACCAATCCCCTCGCCAATGTTCTTGCTGAGAAGTAGCTCTAACAGCAGCAGGAAGCAACCCATTGAGGTGGATGGAAATGGAAAGGGACCCACCAGCGTCAAGGGGGAGATCGAACAAGCGGAAGATGGCCAAGTGAAGAATTTGTACAATGAAAATCCATTAAGCAAAATAGAAAGTTACATGGATTATGCGGAGCAACAGACACAAGTTTATCCAATCAGCAGAACTACCACCCCACATCAGATTAACATTGGCAGCATGGAAAGTGTCCATGAGGAAGAAGGGATTTTTAACCCTATTGCGAAATCATCAACACTGTTATCTCATGATGAGGATGAGCTAGCCAAACATATAAACGAGAATGACGATGAGAATGAAGAAGGGATACTGACGAGACAGACCAGAAGTGTCAATAGTAATAAGTACCCTCTTAATGGTGAGCAGAAGGATGAAGCGGAGATTAACCTCAATTCCGGAGTGACAGAATCCGGTGTAAATGAAAAGTGGCCGAACTTCCCAATCGGTAAGGCCCTGCAGAGTATGTCTTCTCCACAGGATGGAATCATCAACGTGGGGAATAATGTTAGCGAGGGCAATGGTGACAGTCAGGGAGGGGAGCAGTTTGCCCCCAATTTTGAAAAGGAGCCCGCTCAGGGAAGGCCGATGGAGGTCCAAGCGGACGAGGCTGAAGAAGACGACGAACTGAGGACGTCACCCCTCAAGCAGAATGATAGAGTGGAGGGAGTCAGTGCAAGGTCGTATGCAGAAGAGCCACGCCTCCAAAACGGAACGTCGCCCGCATATGACGAAGGGAAGCCAAACGATGGTGAGCCCAATCCGTGCGAGGAGAGTAGAAACGCCTACGAAGGTAGGAATCAAATGTGCAAAGATGAAGAATCGAAGGAAAGATTCGAAGAGTCCTTAATCAATGACAGCTGCGTGTACAGCAAGGAGGAAGTGAAATCGCAGAATTCCATTTTTAAGGAAGAGCATGAAAGGGAGAATAACCTGGATGATAAATTTAACGATGAAATGCAATTTAACAGTGAGATGCAGTTGAAGAATGAAAACAGTGAAAGGAACAGCAACGAGCATTTTAAGAATTCATTAATCAAAGATATCTTAATGCAGAAGGAGAGTTCAAATGAACCTCCTTCCCCAATTGACCAGAATAAGACACTTGCCCTGATAAATAACCTCTTTAGCATTAAAGGGGAAGAGGGGGTGAACACTCAATTTGACAAATTATTTGCAGAGGAGAGCAGACATGTGGTTAGCAATGGCTATGACACTGCGCCCATTGTGAATACCTCCACGGGAGGTGCACTCCCCTGCGGAAGCGTGGCTGTAGGAGGGGCCATCCCGGCACCTGTGCATGGTGGTGATGTCAGTGCTGCTGTCCCTGCTCCTGTCGGTGTTGGGAAGAGTGCCTGCCTCAGCCATAGGGAGACCCTTGTTAATCACTGCGTCGAGAGTAGCGCCGTGGGAAGCAACAACGCTGGAAGTAACCTCGTCGGGAGTAACCTTTTGGGAAGTACCTCCTTTGGCAACCTCGCTAGCGGAGGAATCCACGGGGGCTACGCCATGGCCAGCAAAGAAGCCCTCAGCAAAAGTGAAAGCATAAGGAAGTCAAAAATTATTTGTCTCAGCTACCTACGTATATTGAAGCGATTAACCTCCATCTGGAGTGAAACGAACAAGTCCTTCGAATATCATTTTGTTAATATCCTGAACAATGTCGAAATGAATAACTTGGATTTGTACCTATGCTGTTTTTCAAACATAAAAATATCTGCAGCGAAAAGTTTGTTTCTTGATTCGATTGCGGAATGTATTGACGAGCTGGAGATAATAAGGAAGTTAAAAGGCGTGCAGGGCAAGGAGGAGAGTAGCTTGTATGACAAGAGCACTTCCTTCAGTTCTTCTTCCTCAAGTGGAAATAAAAATGGTAAAAATGAAATGTTAAAACAGATCATCGATGAAGTAGAGAGTAACTTGTCCAAAGAAATTGTCGACGAGATGCAGGACTTGTCCCTCAGGAATCCCTATTTCAGCAGCACCTACCATGGGAACAGCGCTGTGACTAATGTCATATCAACAGTGTCTCCTCATGTGGCCGATGGAGAGTCTAGCGTACTGTCCTTGTACGGCTCTGCGCATAAGAAGGGTGATGGTAACCACAAAGTCTGTAGCGATTCTAGTGGCAACGTCGATTTGAAAAAGGGGAAAGACTTCCTGACCTGCGGAGGTGGGGCGCTCGTTGGAGGGTCACTAGTAGGGGCAACACCGGGAGCTGTCGGATGTGGTGGTCTCGTCGGAACAACATTTGCCGGAGAGGGAAGCTTCCCTAGTTACGCATGCAGCTCTCATGGCAACCACTTCGCCTGCCCCAGCGCCCTCCCAGTCAATTGCGCCAATGGGCACATGTACAGCAGCTGCATGGGAAGCGGCACGACAGGGAACAGCACTCAGAGCGGTAATAGCGGTCATAACGGACACAGCAATCAAAGCAATAACAGCAAGGTGAACCCCCTGAGCAGTAACTACAGCGCGAACATGATAGGTTTGGCCGGAAATAACCCTCTAAGTTATAGCAACAGCTTCGGTGCCGCCTCCAACTCGTGCAAGAAGAAATGTAGCTACACGGATGAAAATATTTTGAACAAATTGAATGTCAGCATAGATTACAATTCGTATAACGACTATAGTAACAACTACATTCAGGAGGCCGAGAAGGTGGTGGAAAAATACAAAAATTTGAGCAAGCTCAATTCGAAGGAGAGTGAAAACATGTATAGTACGTGCAGCCAGTCTACGTTGCACGACGTGGGTAACGCTAATGTGAATGCCTATTTGCATTTTAAATCGTTCATGTCGGAGTATGCAAATATGCACAAGGGCGGCGGTGCAGAGAGGGACAAATTGAAGGATGTCGACCTAACCCCCAGTGACTTGAACTTTCTGCGTTATTTCTACGCGCATTTATGCGGATCCGGCGGATGGGAGGTGAGTTTCTTCGCATGGTGTAGTGTTACAATGAAGGAAGACGCTTCTGTCCATGCAGCGCAGCGATCGCATCAGTGCTCATTTTTATGCGCCATGTGTAGCTAGCAGTTGATTCATTTTTTTGACGCCCCCTCTTATTTATTTTTTTTTTTTCTCCCCTTCATCCTCATACTCTGCAGGATAAAGCACGCAACGATGTATACGGTCATGAGAAGGACGCGAAGGATACGAAGAGCTTTTACGACAACAAGCTGAAGCTCGATTCGAGCGTCAACAACGACATGAACAAATTTCTACAGGATTACAAATTTAGTGACGAGGACAACTTTGACGAGAGAGAGTCCTATACGAAATACGGACGAAGGGGAAATAAAGGAGGCATCCTAAACGGATATGACAATAATGGAACATTCTCATCGAACAGTTTCCAGAGCCTAATGAGGAAGAGGAAGTTGAGGGACCAGTCTGCTGCGCACCACCATCACAATCATCACTCTATGCAGAAACGCAGCGGAGGAGGTTCCGGGGCGAATGTAAACCGATTGGCTAATGCAAATGGAGGCATGGTGAGCGGGATCACCGATTTGAATGGAAACTCCGGAAGCGAGGTGAACGCCAACGGAGCCGGTATGGGGGGCTATGACTTGAGCTACCTCCTGTGCAACTCGAATGTGCTGAAGAAGTTGAAGTTTAATTTGTTGGAGGATAAGAAGGATGGCAGTGTTAGCGGTGTTGGCGATGTCAGCGGCATTGGCGATGTTAGCGGCGTGGGGGATAGCGGACCGCGAGTTAACCTGCCCGGAAGGAGCGGTTGCCTGCTTGGAGTGCTAGACTTCTTGAAGAAGGATTCCAGCGATTACTCCGTGGACGAGAATAGCGGCCCGCACATGAATACGAGAAGAAGCTTCGCCAACAAGAATAACTTCATGAGTGGCGTGAAAAACTACAAGGACATTTTGAACATGTCGCAAGAGAATTTTGGCAAGAAGGGAGCCAACGGGGGGGTAGCAGGAAGAGCGACGAGAGGAACAACAGCAGCTGAATCGTCCTCACCGTACAAGAATGGGAAGGACCGCGATCGAGAGCGCGACGTTGACATGCTTCACCACCATCATCATTACCCCCTGCATCATCCATCACTGCCGCATCACCACATAAACCCCAGCACATTGTACGACTTTATAATGAACACAAATAGTGGCTCCAGCGGATCGTTGGACATTTCGCTGTACCATCCACCAAGCCTCCTGATGAACAGCCCGAACGGGAACAATAGAAATGAGAATAAACTGCACGAGAGGGGAAGCGGGAATCAGCGTAACGGTAGTGGTAATAACAATAATGGCAAGATGAATATGAAGGGAGCCTACAACATGAGTGCAAGTGCCACGAGCACCGCGACGTTGAGCGGACTACAGAAGAAGGGCAGCTACGATTTCAGTGCCGATTATAATTCAAAGATAAGTGCTAACGATTCGGAGTTGTCGCTAAGTAATAATGGTAATAGTAGCGAGCTGCTATTAGGTAGTGGCAAAATGGAGGGGGGAATATCTTCCGGAGCTGATGGCTTGAGCACTTCTGTCACTCCAGGTGGCGCACCCGGAGGTGTGAGCCCCTACAAACATAGTAATAAGAATGAAAATGGAAAGACAATTGGAATGAATAATATCTCAAATGGTGGAAGCAAAAATATTAAAAGCGTGAAAAGCTCTTCCACCGTCACGCCAGTGGCATCAACAAATTATGGCATCGGGAAGTTAAAGTATGAAATGCCTGCTGGTGTGAATCCAAATGATGACAAAGTGAAAGGAGTCTATTTTTCTAAATCTCCTAGAGGTGTTGGCAAATGGAATGCCTACTTCCAGATCGCCAATAACAAGAGGCTGTTTACCAGTTTCAGTGTGAGCAAGTACGGATACAATGAAGCGAGAAAGTTGTCCATATTGAAGAGAACAGAGTGGGAAAAAGAATACAGACACCACACCGATATGAAGAACGCAGATGTGAAGAAGGGGAAGAAAAAGTCGTCCGGTCATCAGCAGCAAGAGCATCCACAAGCGCAGCCGCAGGGGCGTCCCCAACAGCAGCATGGTGTTAACAGCAGCTTGGTCAGAAATAATGCTAAAAGTGTGTCAAAGGGGAATAACAACCATTCGATAAATTCTAACAGCGATGAGTCCATATCGTATGGGAAGGAAAACAAACTGAATGAAGAGAGTAGTTTGATGTACTCCAATGACGACGAGGAGGTCTGCTTGATTAGCGACAAACTCGCGGGAGATATTTCGAGCGAGCCGAACGATTTGAGCGATTTGAACGATGTGAGCAATTTGGACAATTTGCCCGATGTGAGCAGTTTGCCCGATTTGCCCGATTCGCATATCTTAACCGGGGGGGGTGGAAAGAAGGTTAACAAGTTAAACCTGTCCAGTGGGAATAATGGCAGCAAGGGCGCAGGTTCAGGGTGTGTTTCAACTGCCGGTGTGACGGCTGGCGATTGCATCAAGGGGGACGACAACATAAACTGCTTCAACGAGTGTACGAAGAACGATAACGACTCGTTGAACTCCGTGGATCTTCTGGGTTCAAGTTTGAATGGCGGGGCGGAAGGTGACAGTAATAATAATGCTGATGGAAGGAGCTCGTCCAGGAAAAGCGCCCTCAACGGTAGTGGCAAACTCCCCTTCAATTCGCTCGGAGACTCCTATGGCAGAGGGGCAGAGAACAACAACAAGAAGAAGCAGTCGGTAAACTCCTCCAGGGTTCTGTCCAACTCTATTGGGTTTCCCAACAAGTACATCCGCAATTTGCAATTTCCTGCGATCGACTCGCAGACGGTGAGCAACTTTTTGGAGTCCGTCACGGACGACCAGAAAATTTCATCCTAAGGTGAGGAAGCGGTGAAGCGATCAAGCGGCGTGCGACAGGCATATGTGTTTGTATTTACATGCTTATCTGCGCTTGCATTGGTAGCTTTTTTGTTTCTTTTTTTTTTTTTTTCACTCGAAAGTTGCGCCTTTGTTTTGGGTCTACCACCTTGCGCCATTTGTCCTTTGCCCGTCTTGGGTCATTTTGCTTCTTTTTTTACCACCTTTCTTATGTCATTTTCCTTTTTTTTTTTACCCCTTTTTTTTTGTGCAAGTGTTTGTACCATCGTTCGTGCATACACAGACTGCGTACACGCGTGGTGCAGGCGCAAACTGTCCTGTGTATGTACCTTTAAACAGATCCTTTTTTAAGTTCCAGCTAGGTTAACATGGCAGTTTACTTCGGCGTCTAGTTTTGTCATGACGCTTTTAAGAGGCAAGGAGAAACGGTCCAATGGGCAAACAGATTACTCCGTGTTGAATTTTATGGCCCAGATTTTGGCCCACACATGTGGTCAGACATGTGGGTATATTTTTTCCTCAAAATAGCGACCGTTTAGGAAGCAAATTGGGGAGAAAATGGAAGGGAAAAAAAAGGAAAGTGTTTTTTAAGTTAAAAGAAAAGGTGACAGAGGGGTTGACGCAAAAATGTACACTTGAGAGAGAACACGTGGAGGCGCACATTTTGTGGGTCACTTTGTCAATCAGTCTGTGGCTCCCTCTGTGCGTAGTTACGCTTTGCCTATATCACGATGCGCTCAAAAAGGTGAACCGTTTCTGCGGCTTGCCTTCGTCCATTGTGATCAGCTTCTATCTTCTTTAAAGCGCAGTTACGCTGCCTCACTGAGGAGAGGCACCTGTGTATGTCCATGCATATATGCGTGTGCGCTCGCCGATACAGGCAATTCTTATGTTATAATTATCCACTGGATCTACGGATTAGCTTTGGCTGCAAGGTCGTTAGGGGCCATGCCAAATGGGTGCGTTGGATTGGCCCAGACAAAAGGGCACACACAAGTACGTGCATACGTAGAATTACGTCTTGTGTAAACAAATGGACGCTTCCTTTTCTTATTCTTCTTCTTCCCCGATAAATCGGCGCCGCTCTTCGCACGTCATCCCCCCTCCCAGACCCAAACACAGACACAAACACAAACAGTCACAGGAATGATAACACTGATAAGCGCATCCTCAGCAGCATGTCCTCGGGATGACTTCCCCGTGCACGGTGCATCGAAGCGGAGTTGCTGCTCACCAACTGTGCGGTGGCTACGCGGGCCAATCTCTCCATTCATTTTGTAGACCCCTCATCCCTGCCCCGCGTCAATTTTTTTTTTTTTTTTGCGCCCCCATGTAGATTCTTCCCCCTGGCTTTATTAATAAACTTGTCAAGGGTCATTTTTTGTTTCCTTTCAGCTCTTTCAATTCTTGTGTACAACTTTCGCTTCTTTTTACTGAGGGCGATTTTATGTCTCTGTATATTTTCCCTCGTTTGGGCTGACTGCATTTCTTTGGCTTTCTGCGCAGCCTCCATGGAGGTCTCCCCCACCGGAACGTAATTGTCTTCATCTTCCAACTCCATCTGGTTATTTAAGCATGCATTTCTAAGTAGTATCAGTTTTTCCTTACTTATCTCATCGTCTGATTTGAGCAATTCATCGTCTTTATTAGCCTGACCATGTTCACAGTTTGTTGTCTCCTCTGCGTCACTGTTCTGGCCATTTTTCTCTGCCTCTTCATTCAGCAGCTTGTTAATCGCGTATTCCTCCTTTTTTACGAAGTTTTTAAAATTGTCATCCTCAATGAATGGAGAAAGATGCACGGGTAAATTTTTCACATCGACGGAGTAGTCACTACATGGGAGGATTTTTTTTCTGTTCAGGCAGTCGAATATGTATTGAGGTTGCACATACATCTTCTCCATTTTTTGCTGCCCCATTTGTTTGCCTTGGCCATAGGGTTCTAAAATTTCGTGCGTGATTCTCTGATCTCCCAACTCATAAGGAGAGTAGGGGGAATTCCATCCTATGGAACCTCCACAGGAGAGGATAATGATAGAGAGTATGTCGAGGGGCATCTCTGTGTGGATATAATATACTTGATTTTTGAATAACTCCTTGAGGGTGTCATTTTGTTCGTCTATGTCGTGTTTTATTTCTTCTTCTTCGCGCTGGTTTGAGGGGAGACTGCGGGGTTTCACTCCCTCGTGGTGGTTCTCACTTTGGCCTTGTTCCCCTACTTGGGGGACACTATCCAGTGTAAGCGAGTTTTCCTCCCCCTGGTTGGATTCCCCCAGTTGGCCTTTCTGACTCCCGAACATCTCCTTGCAGAGAGAAATCAGACACTCATCGTATGAGAGATGCCTGAGTTTTTCACCTTTCAGCAGTTCGCTCTGCTCGGGAGGGTAGGTCATATTGTGCATTTTGTAAAGTTTGTAGAGGACAAATTTTAGCAGCGAAATGTAGTACTCAATAAACGTGGTGATGATGGAGAAGTCAATCGTCTTGTCTAAGTAAGGGGTAAATGTATGAGGGATAAGCCAGGTAACTTTCTTCTGCAAAATTTCGGCCTGTAGGTAATATCCCTTCACAGTGATGAACCCTTTCTTAATTCTGTTCGTTTTGTAAACGTAGTAATGGAAGTGATTCTTTATCACTTCACAGTTAGTAACGAAGCGGTTTAAAATGCCAATCTTCTCATTTGAAGGAAGTAACGAATAGGCAACTACTGCACTTAGAGCATCGTCCAGTTCTTCTATTGCATAGGAAAAAACGGGGAACCTCTCCTTAATGATATGGTCTAATGTATATTGGGGGAAGTTCTTTATTAAGTTCTTACATTTTTCTTCATCCTCCAATCCCACTTTATATTTTTTATACTTCTTCACCCATGTTGTGATTTTTCGGAAATCTTGGATAATCTTTTCATGGGACAATTTGTGGAAGTCATTCTTTGAGTAGTATACCTTTTGTTTGTAAAACTTGCTTCGTAATTTTAATGGGATTTCCTTAAAATCTTTGGGGTATATTCCTTTGAAGATGCATAGTTTCTGGAACTCCTCTTCCTTCAGGTATAGCTTCTTCAATATGCTTCTCTTGGTGAGGTACTTACCCTCCTTCTTCTTTTTTGCCTTCTTGCGTAGCTTGTGGATATGCATCTTGGGAGGGGCGGCGGTGGCTAAGCGGCGGTTACAGGGCGAATAGGCAACGACTACACGATGAGCATGCAACAACTAGTGGACGACTACGCGGGGGATAGGAAACCCTGCACGGATAGGCTGTATATTTACCCCTCGTGTGCTCCCAAACGGCTGCCGCGCTGGAGGATGCTCACTATGGCGTAAAAACAAAAATGAAGAGTACAGAATGACACGATGGGGATTGAAAGAAGAAAAAAAGATAATGAATAAATAAATAAATAAAGAACCCCCTAGCAACGTTTCACCAACTGAGCGGGAATTTTTTAAAACATACGGAGTGGTACATTTGGGGATTGCCGAAAAGATTGTCACTCAGCGCAGATCAGCCAATTTTTTTTTGTTTTTTTTTTTGTTTTTTTCCCGACTCTTTCTACAAGTACGTATGCACTGCCCATGGTTTCGTTTTCACAATTTTTGGCGGTTCACCCCCTGTCCCGTTGGTACCTCTATGCATATATACCGCGTTAACAATCCTTTCGGTGAATAAAAAATACGTTTGGCGTGCCTCTTTTTTGCGAGGGAAACGGTCGTGTCTGCAGTGGTTCGGTTCAGTAACCCCAGCGCGGCATACATTTGCAGAGTACGAAAGCGGCACTTCCAAGTGCATCCCCGTTTTACACTCCCATTTGGAGGATAGCCAAGCGACGCGATAATCCCGTCGCAACAATATTTTTTTTTAATCCTACCCTCTATACGTTGATGTGAACTTATTACCAGTTTTTATTCCTCCCTCCCTCTATTAAGATGATGTAGCTTCTAGAGGATCATAAGAATCGCGTATCAATAGGGATGATTGATGTTCCCTTTTTATTTGGCGCTTATTTCCCCCACGACATATGGACGGACATGAACTGAACATAGTTGCATATGCCCATAGAACATTCCTATGTCCTCACTTGGTGAGAGGGGAAAATGACGGGGGAATTACATATGAGAAATCGCCAATGGGGGCCGATTCTCCCCCCCGTCCATCCCCGTGATCAGTCAGTAATCACTGGGTCGTTTTTCTGGATATGAAAAATAGGAACATCAGCGCATGCGAATGCGGACATTTGGTTTTTCCCCATTCGCTGTGCTTTACGGTCGAGTAGTAATTTTCTCCAAAACAAAGCTTCTCTCTTTGTGTTGGGGAGCACAAAGGATTTTTCTTATCTTCGTAGAGATGCTCCCCTTCTTGTAACCTTCCTTTGCATCGTCTTTAAAGCCAAAGTGGAGGGACTTTGACGATTTAGCAGTTTACCCATTTGGAAGGGGAGGGAGCACCTGCACGTGTGTGATGACAGTGCATGCCGGAAGTGCGTCCCCACATGCAACCGTAAGCAGACCACCGGATGGATCATTTTTCCGGGTCGGATGGACCCCAAATGGGGAAGCAAAAACTGGGGCTGCTTTAACTGCGCTGCTGTCCGCGCAGCAAGAGATCACGACGCAAATAATTGACAGCGAAAAAAGAGCGGGTGTGCGAAATGCCATTTTTTACACAATTGATGTCAGGCACGTCGGTGATATATATTTTTTTTTCCTTCCATGAGAATGGGGTTCATTTTGGAGCGTCTCTCTACCTGGCTTTCTCCGTTTTGCTTGGACGCGTCGGTAATTTCTTTCCGGTAGAACAGTGGGAAAAACCACTGCTGAGAAATTACGCGGTTCCTCATCACAGTTCGTGCCTGCCTCCTTGGTTTTTTTTTTTTTTTTTTTGTCTACCTTTTTGCGGAGGCTCAATGTGGCCGCAGTGAGGTAGGGCAATTCCTCTCTGCTTCCCCCCTCCTTTTGCGCATGCAAAAGGGGAACGTTTCCCCTGCAGGGTTTTCTCCAGAGAGGAATACCCCGTTGCGTTGTTGCGATAAAGTGGGTTCCAAAAATAAGTCTTGGATATCCAAAAAAAAAAAAAAAAAGAAAGAATGGGAGAACGAAAGAGGGTCTATAGAACCGCTGCAAAGAGGTAGGAATTTTCCCCATTATTGACACTTTTCTTTTTCGTCTCTCTCCCAATTTACATTGTGGCGTCTCTTTTTTTTTTTTTTTTCCGCGAAGGAGAGAGAGGCAAATATGGTTCGTACAGACAGACGATTTCTTCATGATGAAAAATGAAGAATGTGCAAAGAGAACAAAAAGGAAAAAAATATAATGATGAGAAAGTTCGGAATAGTGGGACGAACTATCATCCTCTGAGTATCGAAAATAAGAAAGTGATTGACGAAACTTGGTTCAAATCGAATACAGTGTACAGTAATATTAGCGTAGATTCCTCCCTTGACAAATGTAGAGAACACGCTGGGGAGGGGAAAGCAATTGGAGAGGTGTTCAAAAGGGTGGGTGCTGACTCCAAGCGGGATGACATCCCAGGTAGGGATGTGCACATCGGGACGGGAGAACTAACGCGTAAGGAGGATGGACCCACTGTTTTGAGCAAACCAGGTTCTGGTCTCGAAAAGGAATCCCTTTCATCCGATCAGCCCCACGACGAAAATGGCTACGAACAAACAGGCTACGTCAATGTGACCCTCTCGGGGGGAGAAACAACCAGTGAGGATAATACACATTGGAAGGGCCCACTAAAGGGGGGAAAAACAGACGATCTTTTATCCTCGACGGAGGGGAAACACCTGGAGATGAAGCGTAAAGAGAAGAAGTGGTCAAGTAAAAAGAGAGTAGTGAAAGAGACAAACGGCGCGACTCCGATGCCTGACGAAGGGGGAAGCGAAAAACTGGAACACCTGAAAGACATTCTACACGAACAGCTAAAAAAGAAAAAACACATTTTGGAGGAAAAGCTAAGGGTGAGGCTCCACGAAAGGAGTAAGCTCGAGGAAGACGTAAAAAACGCGGGAGTAGAACTGTTTCGAGTAAACAAAGAAAACGATTTTTTAAATAAAAAGGAACAAGAGTTAAGTGAGGCGATAAAGAACATGAAAGATGAGAGGGAGAAGCAGCTGGGAAAGCAAAATGAATTGAAAGAAAATTACAATGAGCAAATGGCAAACCTGAAGAAAGAGCTGAATTACCAATCTGATGTCTTCACCAAATTTAATAACAGCCTCCTCGAACTGAACAATTTGAGGAGGTACTTCGATTTGGTGAACGCCACTTCCCGCATTAGTGAAAATGTGTTGGGGGCAGGGCGGCAGAAGATGCAGGGGAAGGTAACAAGCGAAGGGGGGGCCGCCTCCCTGCAGGGGAGCGCGCGTGAGGGAGAGCCCCCTGTGGAGAAGTCCTTCCTGGGAACCCAGTCAGCCATACAGAAGAAGGAAAATATTCTCAACAAGATGAACCACGACTTGAACGAAATACAAAACGACATCGACACAAAGAAAGACATCGAAAAGAACGAGCAGACAGAATATGCCAATTTGGAAAGACTGATAAGGGAAGAGAAGGAACAGTACGGACAGTTAAAGAAGGGGAGGCATGACATGCTGAAGGAGCTAAACGGCTCGATCAACGAAATGAAACAGAGGGATGAAGCAATTGACGAAATGAACACGAAACTGATGGAGCTAAAGTCAACGATATATGATATGGACATACAGAAGGATGTCCTGACAAAGGATCTTACAACGGAGAAGGAGAAAAAGGAAAAGCTTCAGTCCGAGCTTGGGGCGCTCAAAAACGAGACGGAACGGACTATACAGGGGAGAAGAAACGTCCAGAAGGAAGTGCACACTACTGTGCAGCACAATAAAGAGGTCAAAGTGGAAATACAAAATGAGCGAGACAAGTGTGTACAAATAAACGAAGAAATAGGAAAACTGAAAAAGGAGATACGAAACAGAGAAAACGAAATAAAGATCGTAAAAAATGACATTAACAAAAATATCGATAAAATAATCAATATGTATACAGAAGAAATTAAAGTGAGTCATTTTTCCTCCAAACTCAAGAGCGATCTGGCCAACGTGAAGGAAAACATAACAAGAAAGGAAAACGAAATTGAAAACTATAAAAATGGTATCATCCGAATTAAGATACAACAGATTCTGGAAAGTATAAAAATAGAAAATGTGCAAGAAAAGGTAAAAAAATTAAATGAAGAATTTGAGGAGAAACATCAACTGCTAAAGAACTATGACCATGTGATAAAGAAAAATCATTACTTAATTGAAAACAAGCAACTCGAGGTAGACAGACTGAACGAAGAGTTTGACAAGAAAAATAGAAAAAACTCCGATGACCATGGAATGCCTCTCACATTAAACATAAAAATACAGAAGCTAAGCAAACAGATAAGGGAGGTACTCAAGCAGAGCAGAGATCTCGAAAAAGACTGGTTCTTGAAACAATCCGAAATGATAAAAATACAAAATGAGAACCAAAAAATGAACGAAGAAATGCTCAGGGGCAGAGACTTACGACTCATTCTGAATCAGAAGAAATGCGAACTCCAGGAAAATTCCAAAAACGCACAAAATGTACTTAAAAAAATCAATAGAAATATTATGTACATACGGTTACAGCTGGAAAAGTTCGCCTCCAAAAATTCCGACACACTGGGAGAAATCAACAAAATGGAAGACGACATGCTCAGGTGGAATGAAAAAAAAAATATCAAAGCTGAGGAATATAAGAGGAAAAAGGAAAACTTAAAAAATGATATCAACTGCTTAAAAAGTGAAAAAGAAAAATACCAACAAGACCTCCTACATTATGAAAATAAAATTCTTCTTTTGGAAAACAAAATTGAACAAAAAAAAAAGCTACAAGGGGTTATCAAAGAGTACACGGAAAATAAAGACATCCTCCTATTGAAGAAAAACATACAGGCGAAAAATGATCTCATAGAAAATGCAAAAAAACAGCAAAATATTCTCCTCGCGAATATCAAACAGGCACTAAACAAGCGAAACGAACTCGACAATAAGAAAGAAGATTTCCAAAAAAATTTTGACAACGGAGTTAATGTCTCCTGTAAAATACAAAACGAAATTTCTTTTGTTAAAAAAAATGTTAAGGAGGTTAAAGGAAAGAAGGTGTCCCTCACCAAGTACTTAACCGAACTGATCCAATCGTATGACCAGCTCACAAATCAGGCACATCAGGAGAAGACACACCTCCTAAATATGAACAGACAGTGTGACATCTACGAGGGCATACTGAAAATACAAAATTCTGAAAAGAAGCAGCGATTTCAGGAATTGCTAAAATTTCAAAACGCAGTAAAAAATGGTGGCTCTCTTTACAACTCGAAGAAGCCGTATGAAACTCTGCGGAAGAGCTGCGCCTCCTACAAGAGGAGGCTCGTCAGCATTGAGAACAAGCTGCGTGGCTTGGACGCCACAGATGAGGCGTACGCCAAGCTGATTGGGGTGCTGCTCGAGTGGCTCGCCAACTAACAGAGAGCGGCGCAGCGGAGGGTTCCATTTGGCACACACCCCGTGTTGAGGCGCCCTTCCGGTGACGCGCAGGATTGGCCTTATTTCCCTTTCTCACACTGTGCAGTGAGTCACTTTAGTAGTTTATTCCCTCCCGTATCGAATTGGTAGCCAGAGCGGCACCATGTGGGTGTCTTTCTTGGCGTTTCATTTTAGGCCCCCACTTCGGCGCCATATGTATACTTCTGTTTCGCCACTCCACCCGCTGCCCATGCGTGTTAAGCGGGAGTTTCCTCGAGGATTCCATACATCTCGCACTGAACTATAGAAAGGTGTCAGGAATTTTGGGAAAGTATTAGATAGGTCCCCCAAATTTATGCACTCCGTTTTTATAATAACCTCCCCGCCCCCACTTCGACCTATTTGCAAAACGTGGCGTTTCCTCTCCTGTGCCCGCCCCAACCTTAGGCAGGTTTCGTTGATTTCATTTTTTTTTTTTTTTTTTTATGTGACAGTCGGGCAACACTCTTTATTGATCTTCTCCCTTTTTGAAGAAGAGCCCATTTTGGTAAAAACGTAAAATTTTTTAATTCAAAAAAAAAAGGAAAAAAAGTGTAAACAGAGTGCAAAGAGAGGTAGGGGTGGCGCTGAACGTGACGGTAAAATAATAGTAGCTTCGTAAAAGCGGCGCAACACCATAGGACTAGCGCGTTAGTTAAGGAACCGCACAGGAAAAAAAAACGCTACCTTGTGGTTAACGGTGTATACACCCTGGTCTTCCTTTCCCATTTGTCATTGATCCTTTTTGGCCACGCCACGTCGAACAAGTTAATTGACCCCACCCACTCGGAGCCCACAAAAGAGTAAAATGCAAGCAAAATGAATTTCTACGAAGCATTAGGGAACGCTGCAATAAATGAGGAAAATAGAGAGGATTTTAAAAAGCTAATTCTGAAGAGCGAAAGTTTTATCGATGATGTGCTGCACGAGAAACTTAGGGAACGACAAAAAAGGAGGGATGAGATTCTCCAGGACATTTTTGACATGTGAGTTAGCCAATGAAAAGCTCCCTTCATCCCTGAGGCGGAATGATCTGTCCATTTGCGCATACACCCCACATACGTTTGCATTTATTTTGTATTCACATTGAGTGCCATTTTCACTTAGGGGGATGCATCCCCCGATATGAAAATGCATAGCATGGCCGCTTATATGTCTAGCCCGATTGGCCTAACCCCCAGCACATTTAGCTAACATCGGCGACACGTTACCCCCCCAGGGAAATCCTCGTTGAAAATCTTAAACTTTTCATTAACATGAAGGATCAGAAGGAAATCGAGACGCTTACCTTACTGGGATGCGACAGTTACGTTTATGCCGATATGTAATGAATGGAGAAAGGGGCGAGAGAAGGGGACGAAGAGACGACCCAGAGGGAGCACGTCCGTCGTTGCTCTACAAGAATATATGCGGAGAAGGAACCCGCATGTGTGTGTCATCACTTTTGGGGCATACACTCAATCACTCGCGCAGAATTTGCGTATTACCTCACCGGAGTATTACCTATCTATACCATCACACATGCCGCACGAACATTTCCCCCATGGGCAGATTAGACAAGAACAAAATTTTCATCCAAATAGGATATGAGTTTTATTTGGAGATGTCCCTCGAGGACGCCATCGTATTCTTGAAAAAGAAGATAAATCTTTACGAGGAGTGAGGGCAGAGAGATGTTACACGAGTGTAGACGCGTGGGTCTACATCCGGATTATGCATGAAACGTTTTATGTACCCTGGGGGAGGTGCTTTTTTTTAATAGTTTTCACCTTTTTTACGAGCCATTTCGCTACCCCCCTAACAATGATGTGCCCTTTGCACCCCTTTGCAGCAAAGTGGCCTACTGGAACAAGCAGATATCGCGGGTCAAGGCTCACATACAAATAGTAATTACGCTGAGAATTCCATTCCTCACTGTGCGCTTTTATGAATAGTACATTTTAGTTTAAGTTCGCGTGTTTATAATGATGACAAGTTTTTGTTTCTTTCTTTCTCCGGTACTGCAGCTGATGAGAGCTATTTCAAATTTGGCTTGACCTGTCTCGAAGATCTCTTAAAGGGTGCCTCAGCCGGTGGACGGCTTTGCAGATTCATCGACTCAACCTATTCATCCGATTTAGCCAATTCAACGGATTCGTTTAAGTAAACCCCCTTTTTTGCGTTTCCTTCGATGGAAAAGAAAACATTTTCCACTTTGTGCAAGCTTCTGTGTGTGTGTATATCTGTACACATACGTCTGCTGGTACTCATATAGTGACGCGCATTTAACCCCTTAAGCCTTCCACTGCGCAAAATTGGTATGTCTCCCCGTACACGTCACAATTTACGCAACAAATGAACGTGTATGCCCAGCATGTGTATAGGTTCTCGGCAAAAGCGCCCAAAATAAACCGTTATTAGGGGTCATTTTACACTCCAGTGGAGCGTTCGTTTACCCCTACATTTGCATACCCGTTCTACGTTCAATAAAGTGAAGCAATAAAAAAAAACTCTTACACGCCGTTTTGATTTTTGTTCCACTCTTAAGCCTGAACAGTGCTAGCCATGCAACATTTCAATTCGCTTCATTTTTTTTCTTTCTGAACAAAACGGATGAGAAGTTACACATTTAGTGGAAAACGCATGTGTGTTCGAGAGTGAAACTCCATTTTGAGAACAAAATTCTGAACAAGTCAGGTATATTTTGCATAAATGTTCAAAATGGGGAAAAAAAGAAAAAAAAAAAAAAGAAAAAAAAAAAATGAAAAATAGCTGTTCCATTTTCTGTATGCCTTCTGATTGCGTCATACTTTTGCTTCATTTTGCTTTGTTTAATTTACACCCCTTATTTTATTATTATTTTCAACATTGGAGTGTTACGTTATTGTCAACATTTTAATCGCACGTTTTTTTAATTTTATTTACAACGTTAAAGTTTGTTTTTTCTTTTTCCTTTGCCAACCATTGTTAAGCGTATGTGTTCATGATGAGTTGACAATTAACTTTGCTGTATCATCATTTTGAACGTGACGAAAGAGAGTATACAGTTGGTGAATGGTAAATAGAATAAAAGGAGGGAGAAGCTTTTCCTTTAAGGAGGGGGAAGAAACTCCATGGGAAATTATATCACGTGGGGTCTCGACTGCTTCCGTTTGTGTAGCCTGTCGCCCAGTTCTCTGCGGGAACTGAAAATTATTTCACCTCACGAAGGGGAGTATCGCGCCAGTCGCGCGGCATACCATTCATTTTTGCTTCATTCAGCGCTGTTAAATTTTGTGTAGTTTTGCATATTTTTTCTCAAATTTGCTGAGTTTTAATCACTTTCGTTTAACTTCTTAACCCGCGCGCGCACCTCCCCCCGCGGACAACTTCTTCTCCCCCCCCTTTATGTCTAACAATGAAACCGGCCAACCCGAAGGAAGATGCGACGCACAAAATTCCGAATAACAATACTGTGGACGAAATAGAAGAGGAGCACCTGTACTCAGGGCCCCTAAAGATTGAACAGCTACTGGCGAAGGGATTCGTAAAAAGGGATTTGGAGTTACTCAAGGAAGGAGGACTACAGACAGTGGAGTGCGTAGCGTATGCTCCTATGCGCACGTTATGTGCAATAAAAGGCATAAGTGAACAAAAGGCGGAGAAGTTAAAAAAAGCATGTAAAGAATTGTGTAACTCTGGCTTCTGTAATGCCATTGATTATCATGATGCCAGGCAAAATTTAATCAAATTCACAACGGGGTCGAAGCAGTTAGATTCTTTACTAAAGGGTGGCGTAGAAACTGGAGGGATAACGGAATTATTTGGAGAATTTCGTACAGGGAAAAGTCAGCTATGTCACACATTAGCTATAACGTGCCAGTTACCAATCGAGCAATCCGGTGGAGAAGGCAAATGCCTATGGATAGACACAGAAGGAACTTTCCGTCCAGAACGCATTGTAGCTATAGCCAAGAGATACGGGTTGCACCCAACCGATTGCTTAAATAATATAGCCTATGCAAAGGCGTACAATTGTGACCACCAGACAGAATTATTGATAGATGCAAGTGCAATGATGGCTGATACCAGGTTTGCTTTGTTAATTGTGGACTCGGCCACGGCGTTGTATCGATCGGAATACATAGGTAGAGGTGAGCTAGCCAGTAGGCAGTCCCACCTGTGCAGGTTTTTAAGAGGATTACAAAGAATTGCCGATATTTATGGCGTTGCTGTTATCATAACGAACCAGGTGGTGGCGAAGGTCGATGCGATGAGCATGTTCGGAGGGCATGAGAAAATCCCGATAGGGGGGAACATCATAGCGCATGCTAGCCAGACGCGACTCTACTTGCGAAAGGGAAGAGGCGAAAGCAGGATTTGCAAAATATACGATTCGCCGGTGCTTCCGGAGGGTGAGGCCGTGTTCGCCATCACGGAGGGGGGCATAGCTGACTACGAGGAGAAGTGAGACAGCTGTGCGGCGGAGGCGCGATGTGTGGAGATGTTCACATTGGGGTAGCCACATTGGGGTAGACACATTGGGATAGACACATTGAGATAGCCACATTGAGATAGCTACATTGAGATAGCCACATTGAGATAGCTACATTGAGATAGCCACATTGAGATAGCTACATTGAGATAGCCACATTGGGGCGTGCATGTGCAGACTTCCCCGCGCACTAGTTCTTGCAAATGCACATTTTTTTCGATCTACGTTGTGCATGTACGTGTGTGTTTCATTATTATGATCCAGATTTGAGATCTATGTGAAGGTTTTATGCATCCGACTGTAAACCATACCCTGTTGCTTTTTAATGAACCACGTTATTATTGTTTTACTTTTGTTTTACTAGCACTTAATTAGTGTTTCTTTTTTAAACTGTGAAAAGAAGTGCTCCAGAAATGCAGAGAAAAAAAAAACAAAACGCCTTTTTGTTCATGCCCTTCACAATTGAGAAGGGGGAATAAGCATGCCACGAAAAAGAAGGCACAAAGCAGGCGCAATACAGCCACTTTGTTTTTTCTTTCCCCTACTCTCTACTAATTAATTTTTTTTGCTAACAAAGATAGGACAACTTTTTTTTTTTTTTTTTCGTTGTAATGACACCATTATGGTAAGTAGTAATTCGTCACGTTTTGCAAAATGCGCCACCTAAGGTCGCACACAGGTCGTTCCTTTGGACTTGCTACTTTTGGGCATTTCTGGTGTGCTAACTGTTCTTAACGCTGCTTGTACGAGGGAGGAGAAGGCGGAGATATGTCTCCCTTGGTTTGTACGTCTGCACGTACAGAGGTGCATCGGCGCAGCATACGTTAGGCCGAGTTATGTTATGCTATGTTATGTTACGCTATGTTATGTTATGCTATGTTATGCTATGTTATGTTTTTTTTTTTTTTAAACCCTACGTGTCTGCACACGTCTGACTTTGCCATGTGAAGGAGAGGGGTGTTTTCAAACGGGGTTACAAATTGGGTCGGCGTAAGGTCGTTGGAACATTTGTTACAAAAAAGGTAATCGCAGGTGACAACCTTTATGTGCATTATCTTTCGATGCAAAATGTATAGTTTGGAAGGTAGGGAAGCTTCTCGTGGGGATCTCTGCTCAGAGAAAAATTGCGCGCAGGTGTTTTGCTGACGTGAGGAAGTGAAGATGTGGATGTGCTTTGTGTATTGTTCCTTTTTGATGCACTTGGAAAATGAAGATAATTTCTTCCCTTTTTTTTCACCAAACATCTGGAGTGGAAATGGTGATAATAGGCCGCAAAAAAAATGGGGATAGATAATACCTGCTACACGTTGGTTTATAAAAATGGGTATATCTTTCCACTCGGTCCCCGTGATCGTTTTTCAAGATGCGGCAAAGGGATTGAGTACACCTTCGCTCGTCGGTCCCTACTAGCATTGTTGCAGGGGAGTTGCAAGGGATATAATTTCCGACCTGACCATCGCATTTCCCTCGTATTTTTCTACATGGGGGATAACCGAAATGGATAAAAAAGGTACATACATGGAACACCAATATACGGGTGTGTTTTTTATCCGCACCTGAATATGCCGCGTCGCTGGTATATGCATTTCAAAAGGGGTTAACAGAATTCTGTCACTCTGATGGTTACGTTCGGGAATCAATAACACAGGATTAAATTTTACTGCGCATCACATATACATTTCCTTTGCGTTAGCGTAAATGGTGAGAAAAGCCTGCCGATGGGACATGCCTTTGGGTTAAAATTCGCACCCTGACACGACTCTTGCGCCTACAGATGTTAGCGGTGTATGCTGAAGTATCTGCCAAACCTGACAACCCTAGCGTTGCTCGCGAACAAGCCGTGGAGGCGAAAGGGCTTACTTCACCCACCGTATTTGTCCCCTGACATATTTTATTTATACGACTATGATGCTCTACAAAATGGGGGAAGCACTCCCGCGTGGATGGCACATATGAGAGGTTGGCCTGAACACATGCATGTACCGTTGGCGTAGCAAAGCGGGGGGAAAATGCGCGCGGAAAACACGTTCCGACCTGCCAGCCTACGCGCGCCAGGAAATGTAGCGAAATTGACTTGTGACTATACCGCTGAGTTGAGGCAGCTTTCCTTGGCGCATAAAATGAAGCGGATAGGGTTGTCAGCGAAAATACGCGCTTTCGCATAGAGACGACGAGTGTATGCGTGTAAATATAAAGGCACATGCCCTTTTAGTTGCGTATGCGCGCGATACATTTGGGGGTATAATAACCCGTTCTGGTATACCTTCTGGCATTCATTTCTGTACGCCTTTTCGGTACTCCTTTTTGGTACGCCTTTTTTGTACGCCTTTATGGTACGCCTTTTTTGTACGCCTTTATGGTACGCCTTTTTGGTACGCCTTTTTGCATGTCGTTGGGTCACCAAAAAGGGGCCTGGGGCGGTAAAATAAAATGAAAATAAAACCGCTCTGTTCCGCGCGAATTGGCAGCATCTAAAACCTACGTATGCGTCGCGTTTTGCATACGTATGTTTTATACGTACATTTATCCGTACACAATTTTGTACGTGCGCAACGCCCATACGGTTTGGGGAGTTAATACATCCCGCAAAACCGACGGGTACGACCAAATCGCAGAAGGGCAAAATGAAAAGCCGGCCAAGTCAAACCATTTTTTTCTTTTCCCTCCACTAAGGCAGTGTATACCATAAAGATATAAGGGAAAAAGAAAAATGCCAAATGTGTCAAAATGGCAAAATTCCCAAAATGACAAAAAAATTCCCAAAAAATATAGAGATAGAGAATTCTTAAGGCATATGTAAAAAAAAAAAAAAAAAAAAAATTAACGCAAGAAAAACAAATTAGGGAAAAAAAAAGAAAAAAAAAAAAATCACATAAATATAAACATATAAGAGTATGAATAAAACAAGCAAACTGTTTATGTATATGCATATATACATATGTAAACCTGTTTAATCCACATATATGGATATTTAAGCATTTATATATTACTTACTTGCTATAAGTACGTACGCATATAAGCATGTATTTGTACGTGTATAATTATGTACATAAATATAGCATGTATGTAAATGTAAAACATACGTACGTAAGATACGTTCCCCCCATCTTGCGCGACGTACTCCGTACTCATTTTCACGTTAATTTTCATTTTCTCCTTCGTTTTCGCATGACGCACATTCGTTACTTGTGAAAGCATATTTTTGTTCATGGGTGGATAAGCGCTCAAAAATTTTACGCGGAAAAATATGCATGTTAATGTTATCGCATTGTGAGCGGATAAAAGGTTCCTGAGCTGAGCGCATACGAACACGCGCAAGCGGATGGAAGCGTACAATCTGTGCATACCTATGTAGAAGCATATGCATACATTACACGTTGGAACGGTTATATATATAATTACATATAGACTCCTCCAGCGAGCACGAACCGTATTGTACCTGTGCAAGAAGGCCAAGGTGAAGAAACTCCTTCAGCCATAAAGCCCCTGACGGTACGGCACAGGAGGTGCGACTGATCAGCCGACCCCGACCGACGGCGTATATATTGCGCGGAGCAACCCTCTATATGCTTGTTACCCCCCCTATGCCAATTTGTTCATCGATGGAAGGGGAAACATTTTAACGCTTATTTATTTAAAGCACACTGAGATAGCTCCTTTACGGGACCATCTTCTTGAAAGCGACCAAAACGATCAAAACGATCAAAACGACCGAAGCGACGGAAACGACATCATCTGTGCTCTTCCCCACTTTACGCATGCGCCCAGCTACATTTGTGTATGTTGTACGGATCTGCATGTAAAGGCGAACACTGCGAATTTTCACCATATTTCTTCACTTTTACACAATTTGGGCCATTCGACCCGTGCTCCCTTTTATTCATTCCCCCCTCTGCTACTTGCCTTTCTTGTTACCAGCATAAGCAGCAGTTGTAGGAAGCAATTGTAAGCATCAGTTGTAGGAAGCAATTGTAAGCATCAGTTGTAGGAAGCAATTGTAAGCATCAGTTGTAGGAAGCAATTGTAAGCAGAAATTGTAAGCATCAGTTGTAAGCAGCAGCAGTTGTATCAAGCCCCTCCTCTATTTTTTCTTCCCCTTCATATTCTCCATTATGACTTTACATTCCACGCGTGATTGTTACATTCCCACGTAAACGTTTTTACAGATCAATGTAATAACCCACGTACGCATGTGCACACACAATCGCAAGTGAAAGCGCAAGCAGATATAGCCACTACTTGTACTTTTTGCTTAACGCCCACGTGTTGAGACGCCTGTTATTTTAACACTCAAATAGTCATCACAGTTTTTGTTTACACGTATGATTAGGAGAAAAAAGGAAAAAAAAAAAAAAAATCATATTTCTAATGTTATTTATGTCAAAGTACATTTTATCTTCTGCCCCCTTTTAATTTGTGCATGCCTTGTGTTTTTACGTGGCGGCTTATCACGCCCAATTCACCGCCCACGTGTGTGTACAAATATATACACCTACGCACAGACGCATGTATACGGACGTATGTGCACGCGTGAACATTGGTGCAAGAACGATAATCCTCTCGCCCACTTATACGCATAGACACCCTCCCGCCTAACGACCTATGCCTAGGCGAATTGGACAATCGAAGGACTCATTTGCAGCGCGCCCCCACGCGAACCACAAAAACTTAAGAGGTTAAAAAGGAACCGGAATACATGTGAAGCCCCACCGTCAGAAGCAGAATAAGAAGCGCAAGCAGCGTACATAGCGCACGTAGCATACCTAGCGTAATCAGCCTTAGCAGCATCAGCAGAATTAGCTGCATTGACGCACCTGCACAAGGCTCTCCCCAAAGTAGTGTTCACTCAGGTAAGATTAATAAAACGAGTTACTCGTTTGTGTGTATGCCGCCTGTGTGGAAATACATGCATAGTTACCTCCTTACGTCCGTATGTGTGTGTGTCTGTGTGTGCCTGCTCATTTTGCTTACCATAATGCACATGCGTTACTCCCACGGCACTGGTTACATGCCTCGCGTCGACGGACTAGGAATCGACCAATCCGGAACGGGAAATACATGCCGATGCTACCGTTTGCTCACATTAGAAGTGTCTACATATTAACAGTTTTAATTATCGTGAGGGGCAACTTTCTGCCTCATCATTGCGCCGTACAGATGTATACCTACATAATGCTACTTAGGGATATTCCTGTACATGTGATTTTTTGCCTTCATTTTTGTGTGCACGCTAATTTGAGCCTCTGTCGTTAGGGCCACTGGGACCATTGGGGCCATTGAGACCATTGGATGGTCGTCCCCCCTGTGCATAAATTACACAGAGAGAGAACCCCCCACCCGGGGACGTCCACCACTTTTGATTTTAAAATATCACTTGTGCGTTCCATTTTGTATTGAGGACGACTCGACATTGTAGCGGGAGTCACCCTTCATCCCCCAGTGCCTTGTTCGTTTAATGTTTATCATTTAATCTATTGTTAGGGAGAAACTTTTTTTTTTCTTTCTCGGTGAGGTGAGTTACATATTGACGTCGCTTCCTGATCTCTATAAAGCTCCTTCCTCGTGGAAGTTTCTGTTGCATATGAGTGTAGCAGTGCACTGAGACTACTTCAAGCGTAGACGTGTGCCTGTGCGTTACCCCTGTAAGCCGTGCGTTCACTCCACCTGTGTAGTTGCCGCTGCGTTCTTGCTAATGCCGATATATGAAGAGAACACCGCATCGTAGTGAATGTAATCTCCCTACATATGCAGTTCCGCCTTTTGTTTTATCATCCTTTTTTTTATTTCTTTTAAGTGTTTTCGGGGACGTCTCTCAGCAGTGTGTAATTATTATGCCTTCTTAGCTGCGCTTTCGTAGCTGCGCCTTCGTAGCTGTGATTGTCAATTTGTGTGCATACGGGGCAATCCGCCCAAATGTGCCTTCTCAGAGTGTGTTATGTGTTATCCTCCCCCAATTGCGCCCAAAACTGTGGCACCCGCCCCACTTGCATCTGTACCCTCCCGCCCTATTTCACACTCTAATTATTGTCAACATATTTTAACGTGAGGAGTAAAAGTTGCCCTAGTGATGTTTCGCCCGTTTTAGTAGACCCTACTGAGTAGTTCCCATTTTGTGCTTATCCTTTCGAGAGTGCACAGTAGTTATATCTATACCTCGCTGCGTGTGCCC
Source organism: Plasmodium inui San Antonio 1 (assembly GCF_000524495.1). Lineage (NCBI taxonomy): Eukaryota > Apicomplexa > Aconoidasida > Haemosporida > Plasmodiidae > Plasmodium > Plasmodium inui. Next base: position 239,030 of record NW_008481853.1, on the reverse strand, counting down.
ATTTATATGCTGAGTAGAAGCACAATTGTAGTGTACACTTTTGCGAAAACGTAGGAATGCGAGCGTGATCCTCAGCGGCATTACGCGAAAGTGGCTCAACCCCTTATGTATGCACTATATATGTGGGCTGTATAGTCGACGTTGGTTTACCTAGCGAGGCATTCGTTTTTTTTCCATCGCATGTAGCACGCGCATATGTGTGCCTCCTCCTTTGGATTAACCATTTCCCCTTGATCATAGCTTACAACCCATCATATCTACAACGCATCATAATTGCAACCACTTTTTCCATTTCAGCAGGACCCAAGCCAGTGAACGAATAGGTGTGGTGTGTGCCCCAGGATTGTGGAAGGCGTGTGCGTACATATGAAGATACAGTTTACAGAGCGAGCATTTATGTTGTATGTTATTGTTGCGCACTGGGTGTCTTCTACCGGTACGGTTGCATATTGTGACGGTGTGTTTGTACCTCCACGAGCCTACACACGTTTAGCACCTTAATCGAAGGAGAGATTTTTATACCCGAATCTCTGAATAGTCTCAAATTGTAGGCAAAGATGCAAAGCGACATAATTGTAAGCACCGATTTACCTGAGTATAATAGAAGTAGGATGAACGGAATTATGAATAGAAGTGCCTACAGTGGTAGCGGCAGTCCTGGCTGCAGGGAGCAAACCAATGAAGGTACTACAAGTGGCATATATGAAAATGGGAATGTAATTAATGACGACCATGTAAGTAGTGCCACCTTCAAAGATGACATGGAAAGTAGCAGCGATTGCAATATTTGTCCTGCCGAGATAAACATTGCTACAGAAGCCCAATCCGTTAGTCAAAAAAACGTAAGTAACTCCACCGACATGACAGAAGGAACATCCATTTCTGTAGTGAGTAAAGATTATGACCAGGCTCATGGTAGGCACTGCCCAAATGGTAATTGTGAAATGTTGGTGCAAAAGGAGGAAGATGCGAAGGGCGAAAAAGACGTCCGAGTGAGTGAAGAAACGTTTATGCGCAATGTTGACGATGTGGGAAGCCTCAAAGGAAGCATTACACTTCATAATTTCGAGGTGATTCCTGCCAGCGAGGTGAAGTCAACTTCGGCAGGAGACAGCCGCGGTGATGTCAGTGGATCCGGCGCGGATTCTCCCAGTGATGCGAAAGAACGTGAACTCGCCAGAAAGGAATCCCGGGATCAGGAGACCATGGACCCAGGAGCAAAGTGCCCCAGTGGAGACAGCCCCAGTGTAAGCTTCCCCAATGGAAGCAGCCCCACTGCGGACGCCTCTATCGATGCAGCTAGTGAGTCCAAGAATAACGACGCGCCAGTGTGTTACAGCCAAAGTGGCGCGGGCGACCAGAATTACTCCAACGTCGTTTATGACTCTACGCGCGTAAACAGCGCTAATGCCACCAGCGAAGCTTGCGCGGATGTGTCCAAGTTTAATCCAGTCACCGAAAGTAATGTCAAAATGAATAACGTTTCTGCGTATGCAGACCTGATAGAGGGCAGCGAAGGGCACCCGAATGAAACGACCCATTGCAAGCAGGACACCCCGAAGGAATCTGGACGCAATAATTGCAGCGATGAAGCGGCAGGCTGTGAAGGTGTCACGCGTAAAGAAGGCGACCAGTTCCGAATTGGACTCTCGGAGGAGGGCAATAAAAACCACGGGAGGAGCAGCCACAGCGCGAGTGAAGGTGCGAGCGGCAATGCCAGCGGTAGTGGTAGGAACGATGACAGTAATAGCGGGGAAAACGCCAACAGCGGCAGCAATGGGGGAAGCAGTAACCATGGCGGAAGTAACAATAACAGCGGAAGTAACAATAACAGCGGAAGTGGCAATAACGGTGGAAGTGGCAATAACGGTGGAGGCGGAAACGCGCGACGCAGCAACAGCGGAGAAGATGGCGAAAACGACGGGGATAAACACAGGAAGAACAGCCATCATGACGCGGGAAGCGGTGAAGGTACCGGTGAAGGTAGCGGCGATTTGGAGAACCCCAACAAGGGGAAGAGCGTGGAGGACACGAGGAAAAATGAAAACAGTGATAATCAGAACAACGATCAGAAGAACGAACAGAGTAGTAGCAAAAATGCAGATGCCGCTAACCGAAGTAATAATAACAGTGAGAATGGGAAGAAAAAAAAAAACAGTTACAGCGTTGAAGGGAAAAATGGCAGCGTCAAAGGGCATTCCGTGTCGTCCCCAAAATCGAGCATTAGCAATGGCTCTGCGCCAGTTAGTTCACTAAACGCAGATGCACCTGAGTTTGTGCCATCAACCAAAGGAATGCAAGGAGGCTTATCTTTCAACAATTTAATGTGGAACCATTACTATCAAGATATGTCCAATGGAGCCTTCGGAGGAGTAGCAACGAATGGACTGATTAATAGTTTGGCTGCACAGGGAAGCAATAGTATGATGACTCCTAACCCGTTGTTAAGCCCTCTTGGTGGAATGGGCCATGGTCCAGGTGATCTGCTAAACTTAGCGAATTCCAGTCATATGTCAGCATCGAATGGTGGCATCAGTTTAACCATTCCCAATAATGTTGGTGTAATGTTACCCCAAGTGAATAATCTGAGTAATATGGATACTCGAAATAATGACAAGGGGAATCGTCTTCCCAGTGGTGGTGTTTCTGCCACGAGTGGGCTGAATATAAACAATAACGCAGGTAATAAATCGGTGAGCAGTTCGAAGATGGGGAATAATCTTAATAATGCCACTTCGAGTGATCATGAAAATAACGTGACGCCCACTTCGTCCAGCATGATGCATGACTCAGCAGGGACTGCTATAGTAGGAAAAGCAGGAATAAATAACACTGGAACCGATTCTAACTTTTTAAATCAAAGTGGGATGCTACCTGCAATGAAGAATATGAGAGCTAATAACAACTTTATCAAGGGGTCGGAAAATTCCGGTCCTTCCCCATTTCACACGATAGACCCACATAATGCTGGACATCATCAAACTTTTCATTCAAATGGATCCATGATGCATCCACACAATTTTTACGTCAGCAACCCCTACTTAATGAATAACCATCCGCATGCACATCCACATCATCCTCATCACCCTCACCCGAATGCTTTATCTGGAGGACCCCCCCCTCAGTCATTATTTACTCCAATGTCCTATAGAAACTCGTTAGGATCGGGGACGGTCCATCCTGATTTTCCCTTCGCACAGCCTCCCCCTTCTGTGTATGGTTCCTTTGGCAACAATACAAATCTGATTGGAAGTAACACGACTGCATTATCGTCGTCGAAGAACGGAACGATGAACATTAATCCATACAGTTTTATGTCATGTGGCTTACCTACCCATCCGCCACCCCCCCAGTTACAGCATAATGGCCCATTAAATTTGACTGCCCCTTTGGAAGCACACTTCATTTCGGGCACCTCGGGAAATTTGGGCAGCGCAGCTCCGCCTTTAAAACTCTCGTATAATCATGTGGCCCAGCCGAACAGACGAAACCTCTTTAACCATTTCAACATGGGCACGATGCACGCCGGGGGGAGTAACCTCACTGATACCAACTTCGAGCATAGCGTCAGTAACAATAACAGTAACATTAGCAACATGAGTAATATGAGTAACATGAGTAATGTAATTGGAGGTGCCGCGGCTGCGGGGGGCATTACGTACGGATACGGAAACTTCAGCCCAACGCATAATGTTAATGGTAGCGGCACTGGTAACCTACTTCCTACTGGCGAGAATGCTGGAAGTAATAAAAATAGCGTAACTGCCGGCGCTGCAAACGCAGGTCCAAACATTAGCGTCAATAATGGCACTAACAACAGTGGAAGCAGCAGTACAAGCGGAATGCACCTAACCCCAGGATTAGGAAACAACCTAGGTATGAATGCAAATGGCAGTATGATGTGTATAAATGGACCGTTGCATATGACCAATATAAATGCGGCTAATGTGACTCCCTTGTCGCATCACCATATGAATCAGATGAACAACGTCATGGGGGTAGGAGGAGCTGCCGGTGCAGCTGCCATGGGGAACATCACCCCAGGAGGAATGCACATGGGGAGTATGCAAATGAATCACAACATGATGGTAAATACCATGGAGGGAATAGGCGGACCGATTGGTGGAGCAGTAGTTACCAAGCAGCAGAAGCGAAATAGTACATACAGCGAAAGGGGCATGAACAATGCAGGTGGAAGTAATAATAACAACAGCGGGAAGTCAGGTGCCCATCGAGATAGCAAAGGAGGAGTGAAAGGCAACACCAGTAATAGTAACAACATGATAGCTAACAATGCTGGCTCTGCTGCTGGTAGCGGTAGCGGAGGAGTGTCGTCCGTTTTGACTTCCTATGGTAAACAGGACAGCAAGAAAGGCAGCAAGTACAGTGGAAGTGGAGCAAACAACATGAACGTGAATTTGAATGCCCATTCTGGGAACAACACCAGTCATGTTATCGCCGTTAGTGGATCGAAAAATGTATACGTCAGTGCAAAGGGAGCAAAACAGGAAGTGCTCTACGGAAGGGACGAAAAGGGAAACGCGACTACAACAGCAACCCCTGGGGCGACTTCATCTCCAGCGAGCAACAGCTATTTTGGTAAAGGATTGACGGGCAATAATAATAACAACGTCATTTTGTCGACTGGTTCAGCTAGCAATAACACGAATAGTAACAATAATATGAGTAGTGCTCTGCACCAGAAGGAGTCCGATTTGGGTGGCGGCGTGAAGGAAAATTTAGACGACACGAATGCAAATAAGCTTCTCCACTACGATGGTAGCACCAACGAAGGGGGTAAGGGCTCCTTTAAGGGAAAAGCGGGAGGATACAGTAACGTTAATAACGCCAGTAATGCTAGGAACAAAGTCAGCAACAACAGTAACAATTCGAACAATGTGGTCTGCTCCACCCATGCCGATGTGTCCAGCAGCAACCATGGAACGGCAACAGCAGCAGGGGAGAAGAGATCCTTTAACAAGCATGAAAAAAATAAGGAAGATTATAGAGGGGGCAAAAATTACGCAAGTAACAAAATGAGTGAAGAGAAAGGCAGCTACAATCACATCGGAGGGGCCGTAGCAGGATCGAAGAAGGATGTACCTAAGGATAACAATAAGGGGGGCACAAAAAATGCTGATGTGCATGTGAAGAAGCCATATAGCGATATGCTCGGACATTCGAATAGCGGCAGTATGGGTAGTCAGCAACCCCACCTTGGCAACAACAAGCAGCAGGGAAGTTACAACACAAGTAGTGCAAAATACCATAGCAATGTGGACAAGCGAGTGGGACACATGAGGAATGCCGAAGGAGGCAAGGGTGCAAATGAAAAGAAATTAAAAAATGAAGATGATAAGAAGTTTAAGGAGAAGGATAGCAACATGGTAGCAGGATCTGGAGGAGCGACAAAGGGTTCGACGGTGAAAGTGGGATCCACACCTACGGGAGGAAGTGGAAGTAATTTCACCCTTTCGAATACGAATGATCAGGGGGTAGTTACAAATAAGCATAGCGTGAATGGTAAGAATCTGCCACGTGTTGGAGGAGGTATCGAGGGGGTGAGTGGCCCCTACCCCAAGAACAACTACGACGAAAATGCGATGAGCAGCAACAAAAAGGAAAGTTATGCCAATGGGAAAAATGCGAAAAATTATGATAAGAAGAACAACACGGAATTTTCTTCCTGGGTAAAGATTGCCAAAATGAATCCCACTAAAAAGAAAGGAGAGAAAAGCATCTTGAACGGAAAACAGGAGAGTGAAAGTAATCACGATACTGGGCGAGGCGGTGTTTCTGGACCAACTTCCGTGGCGAATGCTAATTTGAAACACCACGATGGTGGTAACGCAGACAGGGGAAGCAGTGGTCACCGTGCCATGGGAGGCGCATCTGGGGTGAGAGATCGAAGCAGCAGCGCTTATAACAATGCGAAAGGTCGAGGCCACAATAATGAAAGCGGCGCAGCAGGAGGGTACTCAAAAGGGGGCAGTTCCGCCGTCAATGGACCGTTGCATATGAGGCACGAAAGTGGAACCAGAACCCTCAGTAATTCGCAAAGTAGCAGGGATGGAAAGAAGAGAAAGGATGAGGAAGAGCAGAGAGCCGATAGACACAAAGGAATGGTGAGCAAAGTTATGATCGGAATGAGCAGCAGCAGTAATGTTGTCCCTTATAGCAAATCCAGCAAAAAGGGGAACGAAGATAGAAGCGATAATATGATGAGTAATAACGCTAAGAATAAGAAATTGACCTCCTACGGAAGCGGTAAAAATACTAGTTACCATGATAAGGAGAGTATTAAAGAGAGGGGAAGCAAAATGAAGTACGAAAATGCCAGTAGAGGAGGTGTGAAGAAGATCGAAATGGTGAATGAGAGAAAAGCAGAAGGACGAAGTGGTGGTGGAAATGTTATGAACACGTCTGGAAATATTTATTCCTCTCACCGACAAAGAGAAAAAATGAAGATCCAAAATGTCGAAATTAAGCAGATTAATGAGAAGGTTATGAAGCGAAGGAGTGAGGATCGCAAAGAGGCTATAGAGAAAAAAGGAAGGGCCCAAGAACATCAAAAAAGCGTTGGGGGCACTACTAGGAGCAGCAAACATGCCGAGAGGGAGGAGCAATCAGATGCAGTAAAGAAACTAGGCAGGGACCATGCATACGAGGGAAGAACCAAAGCGCATTCTAACTGGGAAGGAAAAAATGCCGAGTATGAAAAACGGGTGGATGATCACGAAGCCGCAGTAGCAGCAGGGGCTGGAAGGGACGACGGTGTTAAGAAGATCCATCTATCGAACGAATGGACAAACGGGTTAAGAAGCGAATCGGGCAGGAATAAAGACGACCACTACCAGAATGACAGCCTCAATGAGAATAACGCGCATGCTGGAGGGGGTAGCTGTGGGCAGGGTAATAATACGCAGATGAAAAAGGGGGAAAACGCAGATATGAACAAGGAAGGCAGCTATAAGTACGGAGAAGGGTCAAGCGAGTATCACAACCAGGCGGCGAACCAGGATGGAAGTGTGAATGGAAATGTCAATGCCAATGTGAATGGAACTGTCAGTTCCAGTGCGCATGACAACCGCTCCGTGTCAACCTACTCTAACTCGAAGAACTCCGTGTGGGACGGAAAGATCTCCTTTGCGGAAATGGCCAAGAGGAAGCCAAAGAAAGAAACGAAGGAGCCGAGGGGAGGAGATGCCAAGAATACTAAATCGGAATCGTCCCACAACGATAGGAAGAGTGTGCACCATGGATCGAATCATAAAGGAGATAAATCGTCCAAGAGGAGAGACCAGCGTGGAAAGAGGTATGACTCGAACAGCACTATTCGTGACAAGCCATCAGGAACGACGGTGCACCCCCGAGGAGGCGAAACTAACGAGAAGAGAAATTTCAACAGTGGTAACCACAATGATGGTAGCAACAGCACCAGCAGGGACAGTGGCCGTGGAGGTGCAAGCGAAATGAGAAAAAGAAACGACCTGAAAGAACACATGAAAAAGGGATATGATGGTGGAAGTGCGGCATCCAATATGAGGGATTCCAGGCGACTCGGAGGAGAAGCCACAGCAGGAGCCACATCAGGAGCCACATCAGGAGCAGCAGCAGATACGCCACTAAAGGGTGACACCAACAGGAGGGAAGAGAAAGATATGATGGGCCATGTAATGGTTAATCAGAATGGCACCCTTTCAGAGGCTGAAGGGTCGGATGACGCCTGTCACAAACGCAGAGGCGGGGAAGCCAAGAAGGGATTGCGAGACGGCATTATGGAGGAACAAAAGGACGAAGCAGACAAAATGAGCAAGAGTAATGCAGCTGTGGAGGAGGAAGAAGTCGTCGAAGCAGTCGAATCCGTCGAAGCAGTAAAAGCCGTCGTAGCAGTCGAAGGTGACCTCCACGTTGAGGCCTGTCCCGATGCCGCTCCCCAATCGGATAGTCTCCGACCAGAAAGGGAAAGTCCCAAAAGAATATTTCACGGGGGCGCAGAAAGGATACTTAGTCCCGTTGCCAAGGATGATAGGGAAGAGGCCCAAATCGTGGAGGGAAACAAAATCATCGGAAGTGACAATAACGTAACGGATGACAGTGGAAGCAGAAATATCGCCAAGTTTTCTCCCCCAACAGACTCAGACGGTACCATGCATCGCACAGATGATTGGAGCGAGAAGGGTGCAAAGAGGCACGGAATGAAAGAGGGATCAGCAAAGGTATTCCCAGATGGATTGTCAAAGTATGAGAAAATGAAATTAGAATATACAGAGGGCAATCTGGAGGTAGTGACCTCTGTAGAAGAGCGCCATGGTATCCAGATCGGAGAGGCGAAGGAGGCCCACGAAAGAATTACCGCAGGTGAGCATTTCTCTGAAAAGAAAGAAATGAACGCCCAAGGTGTGCAAAATGACGGGTTGAGTGTGCTAATCAATGGTAAGATGTCGGAGGCAAGTGGAGACGCGAAATATGTACGCGGGGATGACACCAGCCCCGCGGTGAAGGAAAAGGGAGAATTGAAGAGTGTAAGTAATGAAAGGAAAGTAGAAGCTAAGGAAGTAGAAGGAATGGGAGTAGAAGGGAAGGAAGAAAATGCCGGAACGGGAAAATGCCTCGTGGAGGAGGAAACCAAGTCGGCCATTACCATGGCCACGGAAGAATCTGTCAAAGTAGCCAAATCGTCGAATGAAGATTTGACGATAGGAAAAAGTGAAAAGAACAAATCGGGAGGAAAGAAAAAGTATGGACTCTTTAGCGATATTAAGAAGTGGGCCAAGGGAAAACTGACCACTGGGGGAGGCGCGACAGATGTCGCCCTACAGGAGGAGAAGAAGAGCAAAGGGGATGGAAGTAAGGACAACGTGACGAGAACAGTTGACGCCCCGAGTAAGGACAACGAGAATGACACCATCGTGGGAAGCGCAGGCGATAGGGATCCGATGCTGAAAAAGGCGGACGATGTGGTGGCAAGTGTCGACGTGAAGATGGACGGAACGATCGGCATGACCGGCATGAGCTGCAGCGTGGATGTCGAGCCAGCTAGCTTGAACAGCGAAAAGGAGGTCCCGTCTGTTGGCGAGAAAGAGCAAATGAGTGAAAGCAAAGTGATACCAGCGAAGGAGCAAATCAGTGAAGGCAAAGTGATACCAGAGAAAGAGGAAATAACTGAAAACGAAGTGATACCAGAGAAAGAGGAAATGGATGAAAGCAAAGTGGTACAACCGAAGGAAGAGCCCAAGAGCAATGCTGATGGGCTTCTAGACTCGCTGGAAAAAAGAGCAGACGAAATTGAAGTCGAAAAAGCGAATGAAAAGGTAGAAGCGCAGAATGAGAAAAATCATGAAGAGTCAGAGAGGGAAAAGGAAAGACAACGAATGAAACAGATGAAGCTGGAGAAAATGGGCAAGAGTAAAATATATTCCAAAATTGATTTGCTCGAAATTTTTGTCGGAAATAAGTGGAACAGTGGAGAGGAGAGATTCAATTTTATCTTGTCCTATAATCCCGATGTGGATTCCCATAAAATGGGAAGCACCATGATGGAGGGTTCTTGCAACATAAATCATATGGACGCGAGTGGAATGAACAGTAATAATCACATGGGTGTTGGTACCCATGCACACGAGGGCAAGAATAGCATGTACAGTAAGAGGTACATGAATGCTGGAAGCTCTGGTGCAGGAGGCGGACACGTAAGTGGTGGAAGCGCAGGCATGGGTAATAACTACATGGGTGGAAATAATAATCATGGCATTAGCAGTGGCAAGCAGTTCGGAATTATGTCTGGTAGTGGAGGCAAGAACAACGATGATGTGTGGAGATATGGGCAAGGCGGTAAGAACGGCATGATCAATAGTGGGCACCTTGCAAACGGTGGAGTTAATATGAACCTCAATTTTGGTGACATGAATCACAGTAGTGGAGGTAACAACATGGTAGGGGCCGGAGGTAAAGGCGTTATGGGATCTGGAAGCGGGTCCCTCGATGCGCACAATTCGAGTGTCGGTGGGTTAGGAAAGATGGGCCAGGCAAATCTGGAGTGGAGAAAAAATGACGGAGATAAATTGAAGGGATTCTTTGATTCGACACGTGCTGTTGAATCGCCAGATGCATGGAGACATAAGAACCACAGCGGAGGAGGAAGCAGCAGAGGCGTGGCAGAAAATGCTTGGCTTGTGAAGCAAAATCAATTAAAAGCGGATAAGTACACATGTATGATGAGGAAGTTGAGAGGTATACTTAACAAACTGACTTTCGAAAAATTTGACCTCCTATATGAACAAATAATCCTAGTAGGAATAACAAAGTTAGAAGAAATCATAGGGTTGATGAAGTTAGTTTTCGAGAAGGCAGTGACACAGCATCACTTCGTACAGATGTATGTCCAGCTGTGTAAAAAATTGAACGTGCATTTCCAAAATATGAAGTTGGAAGACGAGAGCATTGTTCAGTTTAAGAAGATCCTAATTAACCAATGTCAAGATTCTTTTGAGAATAATCTCAAGCCGATAGAATACCCAAGCCACTTAACGAATGAAGAGGAAAGGTTCGAATTTGAGCAGATGCACAAGAATAAGGTTAGAGGAAATATGCTGTTCGTTGGGGAGCTAGTAAAATCGGGAATCATCTCCATACCGATTGTCTTTGTTTGTATTAAGCAGTTGTTGGAGAAGAGGGAAAGCTACATTTCTGCTAAAAATGACACCAATGAAGGAAACCTACACTTGGAAGCTTTATGCATGTTTCTGAACACCGTGGGGGAAATTCTTGATACACATGAGAAAGCCAATCAGGAAAAAGTGAAGGAGCTATACAATACTCTTCACGCTCTGATAAATGATGAGAGCATTACTTTCCGTGTTAGATGCCTCATTAAGGATGTTATTGACAACAGAAATGAGAAGTGGAACAAGAAGTTCGCTCACAAATTGGAGGGACCCACCACACTCAGTGTGTTACACGACAAAATATTAAAAGAATACATCGATCAAAGCAACAGAAGCTTCAATAGTAGCAGCCACATGGGTAACTATCACGAAAGCAAGATGAATAGCAGTCTCAGCAATATGAGAAACAATCTCCTTCGCAACGTCAATTTTGGTATGAATAGTAGCAACACTGGCGGGGGTAGTAACCTCGGAGGTGGTGCCTTCGGCAGCAGCGGAAGCGGCAGCAACAGCAATTCCGGCTTTAGCATGATGAACATGAGGAACCTCGGTGGAGGGACGAAAAATGCGGACCCTAATAAAAATATGAAGAAGCTATCCCTAAATTTGATGAAGGCCAAAAATGCCAGTGGGTCAAAGGTGATGGGCGACGATATGATGAAAGGTGTAGGGGTAGGAGGAGTAGGCGGTGCAGCTGGGGCATCCCAGGTCGGATCCAATGCCAGTGGCAGCTTCTTCGACATGATGTCCAAGAATCATTTCGCCTTCAAGAATAGCCTCCAGACCTTTATGAATAACGAAAGCGGTAATACCGGTAATAGCGGTAACGCGGCGAGTGGCGCGGGAAACAACGCCACTAGCAATGGCAACAGCGACACTGGCAATGGCAACAGCGGCACTGGCAATGGCAACAGCGAAGGCGCCTTCTGTAGCAACCTAAATTCGAGGTTCCCGGTAAAGGAGAAGAGCGGAAACAGTGGCAGCGCCAATGAGGGCAAGTTCTTCATGCGAAATGTTAACTTGAAGAATAGCGGTGAGGGAGGTACTACAGTTGGAAGTGGCACCGTTAACGCCGCTGCGAATGATGCGACGGGCAAAACTGAGGAGCAGCCCCATGACGCTTCCGCCTCAGAAATCGCCGCACAAACCGTGAGCGCGGACGGAAGGGGCTCCCCGAGTGACGGCGCAGAAAAGAGCGCCCAGACGGCGGGAGCACTCAACGCAGGGTCAAATGGCGCAAATGATGACTACGCCTTCACCGAGGAGTACCTCCCCAAGGTGAACGAAATACTGGAGTTGTCCACAATCACAGGATCAGACGAATGGGAAACGCTGACCAGAAAAATCGAGAACTTGAATGTGCCCTCCAAATTTAATGAGAAACTACAAGCCAATATTTTAAAGCTTACCCTTAAGAAATACGCCTGCAACAGGAACGTCGAAAAAAGTGCCGATTATTTTGACTGGCTCATCTCCATTGTCCTGTTAAATAAAATCGACTTGGAATCTTTTAAGCCATGCTGGAAGGCCTTTATGCTGGAGAATGACGAAAACAGTTATGAGTGCACCAAGGAGGACTACCCTCTCTTGCCTTCCCTCGCGAAGAATTTCATCAAGGCGATTGAATTGCATGACACGAACCATTTGCTCTACGATGCGGCCACCATCGACGAAATGAAGAGCGTCATCTGATAGGAGGTACGCGGTAAGGAGAAGATACACACAGGGGGGAAATCAGTCAACCAAATAATGCCAAATGGGCACCCGGGGCGGAGGGGATATTTTTTTTTTTTTCACCGAAGTTGCCCCCAGCGCGGTGTACGCTGTCTTTCTGGACGATCACTTGTGTATACTGCATATTGTGAGGACGTGTTCCCCATGGTGTGAGGCATGCATGATTTTTACTTCACCCCCGCTGCTTCGCCTTCTGACGGTGCGCGGCACTTTTCCCATTGAGCGTTACCCCTATTTTCACAAGTGTGCCCCCGCGGGTGTGTAACCCACTTGACATATTCGTCTTAAAATAACGTCCAATTTAGAACTTTTTTATCCGTTGTCTCCAAGTTGCAACAACTGTAGTTGTAATTTTGCTATAATAGAAATCGGTGCAGCTGTTCTTTGAGCGTTCAAGGTTTCGGTTTTGTTTTCTCCTACGTACTCTTCTATATGTGGAAGTGGCCTAGTGTTATTACGTTCCTTCCAAAAGGGGCAACAAGAATTTTTTTAGGATGGTCCCACTCTGGGTATATGTTCTCTTGATGAGATGCCATTTTTTCAACAAATGGTGGATTATCAACTTGAGGCAGCTTGTTTCCCTTCTGTGTAGACGTTTTATTTATGTGCCCCTTCTGTTGGATAAAAAAGTTCTCCCCACGAGTGAGAAAATCGAAGGGGAAGACTTCACGTTCACTTTCGTGTCCTTAGAAAAAGATGGTGAGCCAATTAACACACTGTATTGACGCTTCAAAAAATCGTATCGATTTTAAAAATGGAGACGAACGCGGAGTTTAATTTGCGAAGTGAACGCTTCGACGGGTTGCAGCAGGGGGTGAAATTTCCCTTGTTGGGACGCCCGCCTTGTGTGCAGAAGGGCACGTACAAAAGGAGCACAAAAAAAAAAAAA